>NW_027477402.1:0-75921 GCF_051020955.1 Megalopta genalis
GTATCGCGTGGATTTTGAATCTAACTCGTTTGATTAGTCTGCATTTGAAGCTATATCACTTATACCCCAAGTGTTTTAAGCTAAATCATATGTTTCGCGTGGATTTGAAGCTAAACCTTCTACATCGCATTGATTTGAAGCTAAGTCATGTGTCTCGCATGGATTTGAAGCTAACTCGTTCGTTTCGCCTCCATTTGAAACTATGTCACTTATATCGCAAGTATTTGAAGCTAAATCATATGTGCCGCATGGATTTGAAGCTGAACCTACTACATCGCATTGATTTGAAGCTAAATCTTGTGTATCGCATGGATTTGATGCTAAACCTACTACATCGCATTGATTTGAAGCTAAATCATTTGTTTCGCATGGATTTGAATCTAATCCTTGTCCTTCGAATTGATTTGAAGCTAAATCATGTGTTTCGTATGGATTTGAAGCTAAACCTTAACATCGCCATGATTTGAAGCTAAACCTTCTACATTCTATTGATTTGAAGCTAAACCTTCTACCTCTTATTGTTTTGAAGCTAAACCTTCTACATCGCAATGATTTGCAGCTAAATCATGTGTTTCGCATGGATTTGAAGCTAACTCGTTCGTTTCGCCTGCAGTTGAATCTACATTACTTATATCGCTAGTATTTGAAGCTAAATCATGTGTATCGCATGGATTTGAAGCTATACCTTCTACATCGCATTGATTTGCAGCTAAATCATGTGTTTCGCATCGATTTGAAGCTAACTCGTTCGTTTCGCCTCCATTTGAAGCTATATCACTTATATCGCAAGTATTTGAAGCTAAATCATATATGCCGCATTGATTTGAAGCTGAACATACTACATCGCATTGATTTGAAGCTAAATCTTGTGTATCGCACGGATTTGAAGCTAAACCTTCTACTTCGCATTGATTTGAAGATAAACCATTTGTTTCACATGGATTTGAAGCTACGCCTTCTACTACGCATTGATTTGAAGCTAAATCATTTGTTTCGCATGGAATTGAAGCTACCTCGTTTGTTCCTCCTGCTTTGGAAGCTATATCACTTATATCGCATGGATTTGAAGCTGAGCCTACTACATCGCATTGATTTGATGCTAAATCATGAGTTTTGAATGGATTTGAAGCTAACTCGTCCGTTTCGCCTGCAGTTGATTCTACATCACTTATATCGCAAGTATTTGAAGCTAAATCATGTGTATCGCGTGGATTTTGAAGCTAACTCGTTTGATTAGTCTTCATTTGAAGCTATATCACTTACACCCCAAGTGTTTGAAGCTATATCATTTGTTTCGCATGGATTTGAAGCTAAACCTTCTACATCGCATTGATTTGCAGCTGAATCATATGTTTCGCGTGGATTTGAAGCTAAACCTTCTACATCGCATTGATTTGAAGCTAAGTCATGTGTCTCGCATTGATTTGAAGCTAACTCGTTCGTTTTGCCTCCATTTGAAACTATGTCACTTATATCGCAAGTATTTGAAGCTAAATCATATGTGCCGCATGGAGTTGAAGCTGAGCCAACTACATCGCATTGATTTGAAGCTAAATCTTGTGTATCGCATGGATTTGATGCTAAACCTTCTACATCGCATTGATTTGAAGCTAAATCATTTGTTTCGCATGGATTTGAATCTAAGCCTTGTCCTTCGAATTGATTTGAAGCTAAATAAATGTGTTTCGCATGGATTTGACGCTACGCCTTCTACTTCGCATTGATTTGAAGCTAAATCATTTGTTTCGCATGGAATTGAAGCTACCTCGTTTGTTCCTCCTGCTTTTGAAGCTATATCACTTATATCGCATGGATTTGAAGCTGAACCTTCTACATCCCATGGATTTGAAGCTAAATCATGTGTTTGGCATGGATTTCAAGCTACACCTTCTGCATCGCATTGATTTGCAGCTGAATCATGTGTTTCGCATGGGTTTGAAGCTAACCCGTTCGTTGCGCCTGTATTTGAAGCTAGATCACTTATATCGCAAGTATTTGAAGCTAAATCATGTGTTTCGTTTGGATTTGAAGCTAAACCTTCTACATTCTATTGATTTGAAGCTAAACCTTCCACCTCTTATTGTTTTGAAGCTAAACCTTATACATGGCAATGATTTGCAGCTAAATCATGTGTTTCGCATGGATTTGAAGCTAACTCGTTCGTTTCGCCTGCAGTTGAATCTACATTACTTATATCGCTAGTATTTGAAGCTAAATCATGTGTATCGCGTGGATTTTGAAGCTAACTCCTTTGATTAATCTTCATTTGAAGCTATATCACTTACACCCCATGTGTTTGAAGCTAAATCATGTGTTTCGCATGGATTTGAAGCTAACTCGTACGTTGCGCATGCAGTTCAATCTAAATAACGTATATCACAAGTATTTGAAGCTAAACCATTTGATTCGCATGGATTTGAAGCTAAACATTCTACATCGCATTGATTTGAAACTAAATCATTTGTTTCGCATGGATTTGAATCTAAGCCGTGTCCTTCGAATTGATTTGAAGCTAAATCATGTGTTTCGTATGGATTTGAAGCTAAACCATAACATCGCATTGATTTGAAGCTAAACCTTCTACATTCTATTAATATGAAGCTAAACCTTCTACCTCTTATTGTTTTGAAGCTAAACCTTCTACATCGCAATGATTTGCAGCTAAATCATGTGTTTCGCATGGATTTGAAGCTAAACGTTAGTTTCGCATGCAGTTGTAGCTAAGTAATGTATATCACAAGTATTTGTAGCTAAACCATTTGTTTCGCATGGATTTGAAGCTAAATCATTTGTTTCGCATGGAATTGAAGCAACCTCGTTTGTTCCTCCTGCCTTTGAAGCTATATCACTTATATCGCATGGATTTGAAGCTGAACCTACTACATCAGATTGATTTCAAGCTAAATCTTGTGTATCGCATGGATTTGAAGCAAACCATCTACATCGCATTGATTTGCAGCTGAATCATGTGTTTCGCATGGATTTGAAGCTAACTCGTTCGTTTCGCCTCCATTTGAAACTATGTCACTTATATCGCAAGTATTTGAAGCTAAATCATATGTGCCGCATGGATTTGAAGCTGAACCTACTACATCGCATTGATTTGAAGCTAAATCTTGTGTATCGCATGGATTTGATGCTAAACCTTCTACATCGCATTGATTTGAAGCTAAATCATTTGTTTCGCATGGATTTGAATCTAAGCCTTGTCCTTCGAATTGATTTGAAGCTAAATAAATGTGTTTCGTATGGATTTGAAGCTAAACCTTAACATCGCCTTGATTTGAAGCTAAACCTTCTACATTCTATTGATTTGAAGCTAAACCTTCTACCTCTTATTGTTTTGAAGCTAAACCTTCTACATCGCAATGATTTGCAGCTAAATCATGTGTTTCGCATGGATTTGAAGCTAACTCGTTCGATTCGCCTGTATTTGAAGCTAGATCACTTATATCGCAAGTATTTGAAGCTAAATCATGTGTTTCGCATGATTTGAAGCTAAACCTTCTACATCGCATTGATTTGAAGCTAAATCTTGTGTATCGCACGGATTTGAAGCAAAACCTTCTACTTCGCATTGATTTGAAGATAAACCATTTGTTTCACATGGATTCGAAGCTACGCCTTCTACTACGCATTGATTTGAAGCTAAATCATTTGTTTCGCATGGAATTGAAGCTACCTCGTTTTTCCTCCTGCTTTGGAAGCTATATCACTTATATCGCATGGATTTGAAGCTGAGCCTACTACATCGCATTGATTTGCTTCTAAATAATGAGTTTTGAATGGATTTGAAGCTAACTCGTTCGTTTCGCCTCCATTTGAAACTATGTCACTTATATCGCAAGTATTTGAAGCTAAATCATATGTGCCGCATGGATTTGAAGCTGAACCTACTACATCGCATTGATTTGAAGCTAAATCTTGTGTATCGCATGGATTTGATGCTAAACCTACTACATCGCATTGATTTGAAGCTAAATCATTTGTTTCGCATGGATTTGAATCTAATCCTTGTCCTTCGAATTGATTTGAAGCTAAATCATGTGTTTGGTATGGATTTGAAGCTAAACCTTAACATCGCCTTGATTTGAAGCTGAACCTTCTACATTCTATTGATTTGAAGCTAAACCTTCTACCTCTTATTGTTTTGAAGCTAAACCTACTACATCGCAATGATTTGCAGCTAAATCATGCGTTTCGCATAGATTTGAAGCTAACTCGTTCGTTTCGCCTGCAGTTGAATCTACATTACTTATATCGCTAGTATTTGAAGCTAAATCATGTGTATCGCGTTGATTTTGAAGCTAACTCGTTTGATTAGTCTTGATTTGAAGCTATATCACTTACACCCCAAGTGTTTGAAGCTATATCATTTGTTTCGCATGGATTTGAAGCTAAACCTTCTTCATCGCATTGATTTGAAGCTAAATCATGTGTTTCGCATGCAGTTGAAGCTAAATCATGTCTTTCACAAGTATTTGAAGATGAACCATTTGAATCGCATAGATTTGAACCTGAGCCTTCTACTTCGCACTGATTTGCAGCTAAATAATGTGTTTCGCATGGATTTGAAGCTAAACCTTCTACATCCCATGGATTTGAAGCTAAATCATGTGCTTGGCATGGATTTCAAGCTAAACCTTCTGCATCGCATTGATTTGCAGCTGAGTCATGTGTTTCGCATGGATTTGAAGCTAACCCGTTCGTTGCGCCTGTATTTGAAGCTAGATCACTTATATCGCAAGTATTTGAAGCTAAATCATGTGTTTCGTTTGTATTTGAAGCTAAACCTTCTACATCGCATTGATTTGAAGCTAAATCGTGTGTTTCGCATGGATTTGAAGCTAACTCGTTTGTTTCGCATTCAGTTGTAGCTGAATAATGTATATCACAAGTATTTGTAGCTAAACCATTTGTTTCGCATGGATTTGAAGCAACGCCTTCTACATCGCATTGATTTGAAGCTAAATCATTTGTTTCGCATGGATTTGAATCTAAGCCTTGTCCTTCGAATTGATTTGAAGCTAAATCATTTGTTTCGCATGGAATTGAAGCTACCTCGTTTTTCCTCCTGCTTTGGAAGCTATATCACTTATATCGCATGGATTTGAAGCTGAGCCTACTACATCGCATTGATTTGCTTCTAAATAATGAGTTTTGAATGGATTTGAAGCTAACTCGTTCGTTTCGCCTCCATTTGAAACTATGTCACTTATATCGCAAGTATTTGAAGCTAAATCATATGTGCCGCATGGATTTGAAGCTGAACCTACTACATCGCATTGATTTGAAGCTAAATCTTGTGTATCGCATGGATTTGATGCTAAACCTACTACATCGCATTGATTTGAAGCTAAATCATTTGTTTCGCATGGATTTGAATCTAATCCTTGTCCTTCGAATTGATTTGAAGCTAAATCATGTGTTTGGTATGGATTTGAAGCTAAACCTTCACATCGCCTTGATTTGAAGCTGAACCTTCTACATTCTATTGATTTGAAGCTAAACCTTCTACCTCTTATTGTTTTGAAGCTAAACCTACTACATCGCAATGATTTGCAGCTAAATCATGCGTTTCGCATAGATTTGAAGCTAACTCGTTCGTTTCGCCTGCAGTTGAATCTACATTACTTATATCGCTAGTATTTGAAGCTAAATCATGTGTATCGCGTTGATTTTGAAGCTAACTCGTTTGATTAGTCTTGATTTGAAGCTATATCACTTACACCCCAAGTGTTTGAAGCTATATCATTTGTTTCGCATGGATTTGAAGCTAAACCTTCTTCATCGCATTGATTTGAAGCTAAATCATGTGTTTCGCATGCAGTTGAAGCTAAATCATGTCTTTCACAAGTATTTGAAGATGAACCATTTGAATCGCATAGATTTGAACCTGAGCCTTCTACTTCGCACTGATTTGCAGCTAAATAATGTGTTTCGCATGGATTTGAAGCTAAACCTTCTACATCCCATGGATTTGAAGCTAAATCATGTGCTTGGCATGGATTTCAAGCTAAACCTTCTGCATCGCATTGATTTGCAGCTGAGTCATGTGTTTCGCATGGATTTGAAGCTAACCCGTTCGTTGCGCCTGTATTTGAAGCTAGATCACTTATATCGCAAGTATTTGAAGCTAAATCATGTGTTTCGTTTGTATTTGAAGCTAAACCTTCTACATCGCATTGATTTGAAGCTAAATCGTGTGTTTCGCATGGATTTGAAGCTAACTCGTTTGTTTCGCATTCAGTTGTAGCTGAATAATGTATATCACAAGTATTTGTAGCTAAACCATTTGTTTCGCATGGATTTGAAGCAACGCCTTCTACATCGCATTGATTTGAAGCTAAATCATTTGTTTCGCATGGATTTGAATCTAAGCCTTGTCCTTCGAATTGATTTGAAGCTAAATCATGTGTTTCGTATGGATTTGAAGCTAAACCTTAACATCGCCTTGATTTGAAGCTAAACCTTCTACATTCTATTGATTTGAAGCTAAACCTTCTACCTCTTATTGTTTTGAAGCTAAACCTTCTACATCGCAATGATTTGCAGCTAAATCATGTGTTTCGCATGGATTTGAAGCTAACTCGTTCGATTCGCCTGTATTTGAAGCTAGATCACTTATATCGCAAGTATTTGAAGCTAAATCATGTGTTTCGCATGATTTGAAGCTAAACCTTCTACATCGCATTGATTTGAAGCTAAATCTTGTGTATCGCACGGATTTGAAGCAAAACCTTCTACTTCGCATTGATTTGAAGATAAACCATTTGTTTCACATGGATTCGAAGCTACGCCTTCTACTACGCATTGATTTGAAGCTAAATCATTTGTTTCGCATGGAATTGAAGCTACCTCGTTTTTCCTCCTGCTTTGGAAGCTATATCACTTATATCGCATGGATTTGAAGCTGAGCCTACTACATCGCATTGATTTGCTGCTAAATAATGAGTTTTGAATGGATTTGAAGCTAACTCGTTCGTTTCGCCTGCAGTTGATTCTACATCACTTATATCGCAAGTATTTGAAGCTAAATCATGTGTATCGCGTGGATTTTGAATCTAACTCGTTTGATTAGTCTGCATTTGAAGCTATATCACTTATACCCCAAGTGTTTTAAGCTAAATCATATGTTTCGCGTGGATTTGAAGCTAAACCTTCTACATCGCATTGATTTGAAGCTAAGTCATGTGTCTCGCATGGATTTGAAGCTAACTCGTTCGTTTCGCCTCCATTTGAAACTATGTCACTTATATCGCAAGTATTTGAAGCTAAATCATATGTGCCGCATGGATTTGAAGCTGAACCTACTACATCGCATTGATTTGAAGCTAAATCTTGTGTATCGCATGGATTTGATGCTAAACCTACTACATCGCATTGATTTGAAGCTAAATCATTTGTTTCGCATGGATTTGAATCTAATCCTTGTCCTTCGAATTGATTTGAAGCTAAATCATGTGTTTCGTATGGATTTGAAGCTAAACCTTAACATCGCCATGATTTGAAGCTAAACCTTCTACATTCTATTGATTTGAAGCTAAACCTTCTACCTCTTATTGTTTTGAAGCTAAACCTTCTACATCGCAATGATTTGCAGCTAAATCATGTGTTTCGCATGGATTTGAAGCTAACTCGTTCGTTTCGCCTGCAGTTGAATCTACATTACTTATATCGCTAGTATTTGAAGCTAAATCATGTGTATCGCATGGATTTGAAGCTATACCTTCTACATCGCATTGATTTGCAGCTAAATCATGTGTTTCGCATCGATTTGAAGCTAACTCGTTCGTTTCGCCTCCATTTGAAGCTATATCACTTATATCGCAAGTATTTGAAGCTAAATCATATATGCCGCATTGATTTGAAGCTGAACATACTACATCGCATTGATTTGAAGCTAAATCTTGTGTATCGCACGGATTTGAAGCTAAACCTTCTACTTCGCATTGATTTGAAGATAAACCATTTGTATCACATGGATTTGAAGCTACGCCTTCTACTACGCATTGATTTGAAGCTAAATCATTTGTTTCGCATGGAATTGAAGCTACCTCGTTTGTTCCTCCTGCTTTGGAAGCTATATCACTTATATCGCATGGATTTGAAGCTGAGCCTACTACATCGCATTGATTTGATGCTAAATCATGAGTTTTGAATGGATTTGAAGCTAACTCGTCCGTTTCGCCTGCAGTTGATTCTACATCACTTATATCGCAAGTATTTGAAGCTAAATCATGTGTATCGCGTGGATTTTGAAGCTAACTCGTTTAATTAGTCTTCATTTGAAGCTATATCACTTACACCCCAAGTGTTTGAAGCTATATCATTTGTTTGGCATGGATTTGAAGCTAAACCTTCTACATCGCATTGATTTGCAGCTGAATCATATGTTTCGCGTGGATTTGAAGCTAAACCTTCTACATCGCATTGATTTGAAGCTAAGTCATGTGTCTCGCATTGATTTGAAGCTAACTCGTTCGTTTTGCCTCCATTTGAAACTATGTCACTTATATCGCAAGTATTTGAAGCTAAATCATATGTGCCGCATGGAGTTGAAGCTGAGCCAACTACATCGCATTGATTTGAAGCTAAATCTTGTGTATCGCATGGATTTGATGCTAAACCTTCTACATCGCATTGATTTGAAGCTAAATCATTTGTTTCGCATGGATTTGAATCTAAGCCTTGTCCTTCGAATTGATTTGAAGCTAAATAAATGTGTTTCGCATGGATTTGAAGCTACGCCTTCTACTTCGCATTGATTTGAAGCTAAATCATTTGTTTCGCATGGAATTGAAGCTACCTCGTTTGTTCCTCCTGCTTTTGAAGCTATATCACTTATATCGCATGGATTTGAAGCTGAACCTACTACATCACATTGATTTGAAGCTAAATCTTGTGTATCGCATGGATTTGAAGCAAACCATCTACATCGCATTGATTTACAGCTGAATCATGTGTTTCGCATGGATTTGAAGCTAACTCGTTCGATTCGCCTGTATTTGAAGCTAGATCACTTATATCGCAAGTATTTGAAGCTACATCATGTGTTTCGCATGATTTGAAGCAAACCATCTACATCACATTGATTTGCAGCTGAATCATGTGTTTCGCATGGCTTTGAAGCTGAACCTTCTACATCGCATTGATTTGCAGCTGAATCATGTGTTTCTCATGGATTTGAAGCTAACTCGATCGTTTCGCCTGCAGTTGAATCTACATCACTTATATCGCTAATATTTGTAGCTAAATCATATGTATCTCCTGGATTTTGAAGCTAACTCGTTTGATTAGTCTTCATTTGAAGCTATATCACTTATACCCCAAGTGTTTGAAGCTATATCATTTGTTTCGCATGGATTTGAAGCTAAACCTTCTTCATAGCATTGATTTGCAGCTAAATCATTTGTATCGCATGGATTTGAAACTAAACCTTCTACATCGCATTGATTTGAAGCTAAATCATTTGTTTCGCATGGATTTGAATCTAAGCCTTGTCCTTCGAATTGATTTGAAGTATAAATCATGTGTTTCGTATGGATTTGAAGCGAAACCTTAACATCGCATTGATTTGAAGCTAAACCTTCTACATTCTATTGATTTGAAGCTAAACCTTCTACCTCTTATTGTTTTGAAGATAAACCTTCTACATCACAATGATTTGCAGCTAAATAATGTGTTTCGCATGGATTTGAAGCTAAACCTTCTACATCCCATGGATTTGAAGCTAAATCATGTGTTTGGCATGGATTTGAAGCTGAACCTTCTACATCGCATTGATTTGCAGCTGAATCATGTGTTTCGCATCGATTTGAATCTGAACCTTCTACATCGCAATGATTTGCAGCTGAATCATGTGTTTCGCATGGATTTGAAGCTAACTCGATCGTTTCGCCTGCAGTTGAATCTACATCACTTATATCGCTAAAATTTGTAGCTAAATCATGTGTATCGCGTGGATTTTAAAGCTAACTCGTTTGATTAGTCTTCATTTGAAGCTATATCACTTATACCCCAAGTGTTTGAAGCTATATCATTTGTTTCGCATGGATTTGACGCTAAACCTTCTTCATTGCATTGATTTGCAGCTAAATCATGTGTTTCGCATTGATTTGAAGCTAACTCGTTCGTTGCGCATGCAGTAAAATCTAAATAACGTATATCACCAGCATTTGAAGCTAAACCATTTGATTCGCATGGATTTGAAGCTAAGCCTTCTACTTCGCATTAATTGGAAGTTAAATCACGTGTTTTGCATGGATTTGAATCTAAACCTTCTACAACGCATTGATTTGAAGCTAAATCATGTGTTTCGCATGCAGTTGAAGCTAAATCATGTCTTTCACAAGTATTTGATGATGAACCATTTGAATCGCATGGATTTGAACCTGAGCCTTCTGCATCGCATTAATATGCAGCTGAATCATTTGTTTCGCATGGATTTGAAGCTAACTCGTTCGTTTCGCCTGTATTTGAAGCTAGATCACTTATATCGCAAGTATTTGAAGCTAAATCATGTGTATCGCGTGGATTTTGAAGCTAACTCGTTTGATTAGTCTGCATTTGAAGCTATATCACTTATACCCCAAGTGTTTGAAGCTAAATCATATATTTCGCGTGAATTTGAAGCTAAACCTTCTACATCGCATTGATTTGAAGCTAAATCATGTGTCTCCATGAATTTGAAGCTAAGCCTTCTACATCACATTGATTTCCAGCTCAATCATTTGTTTCGCATCGATTTGAATCTAAGCCTTGTCCTCCGAATTGGTTTGAAGCTAAATCATGTGTTTCATATGGATTTGAAGCTAAACCTTCTACATCGCATTGATTTGAAGCTTAATCATGTGTATCGCATGGATTTGAAGCTAACTCGTTCGTTGCGCATGCAGTAAAATCTAAATAACGTATATCACCAGTATTTGAAGCTAAACCATTTGATTCGCATGGATTTGAAGCTAAGCCTTCTACTTCGCATTAATTGGAAGTTAAATCACGTGTTTTGCATGGATTTGAATCTAAACCTTCTACAACGCATTGATTTGAAGCTAAATCATGTGTTTCGCATGCAGTTGAAGCTAAATCATGTCTTTCACAAGTATTTGATGATGAACCATTTGAATCGCATGGATTTGAACCTGAGCCTTCTGCATCGCATTGATATGCAGCTGAATCATTTGTTTCGCATGGATTTGAAGCTAACTCGTTCGTTTCGCCTGTATTTGAAGCTAGATCACTTATATCGCAAGTATTTGAAGCTAAATCATGTGTATCGCGTGGATTTTGAAGCTAACTCGTTTGATTAGTCTGCATTTGAAGCTATATCACTTATACCCCAAGTGTTTGAAGCTAAATCATATATTTCGCGTGAATTTGAAGCTAAACCTTCTACATCGCATTGATTTGAAGCTAAATCATGTGTCTCCATGAATTTGAAGCTAAGCCTTCTACATCACATTGATTTCCAGCTCAATCATTTGTTTCGCATCGATTTGAATCTAAGCCTTGTCCTCCGAATTGGTTTGAAGCTAAATCATGTGTTTCATATGGATTTGAAGCTAAACCTTCTACATCGCATTGATTTGAAGCTTAATCATGTGTATCGCATGGATTTGATGCTAACTCGTTTGTTTCGCATGCAGTTGTATCTAAATAATGTATATCACAAGTATTTGTAGCTAAACCATTTGTTTCCCATGAACTTGAAGCTAAGCCTTCTACTTCGCATTGATTTGAAGCTAAATCATTTGTTTCGCGTGGAATTGAAGCTACCTCGCTTGTTCCTACAGCTTTTGAAGCTATATCACTTATATCGCAAGTATTTGAATCTTAATCATATATGCCGCATGGATTTGAAGCTGAACCTACTACATCGCATTAATTTGAAGCTAAATCTTTTGTATCGCATGGATTTGAAGCTAAACCTTCTACATCGCATTGATTTGAAGACAAATCGTGTGTTTCGCATGGATTTGAAGCTAAGGCATCTACTTCGCTTTCATTTGAAGCTAAATCACTTGTTTCGCATGGATTTGAATCTAAGCCTTGTCCTTCGAATTGATTTGAAGCTAAATCATGTGTTTCGTATGGATTTGAAGCTAAACCTTCTACATCGCATTGATTTGAAGCTAAATCATGTGTCTCGCATGGAATTGAATCTACCTCGTTTGTTCCTACAGTATTTGAAGCTATATCACTTATATCGCAAGTATTTGATTTAAATCAATTGTTTCGAATGGATTTGAAGATAATTCTCCTACATCGTATTGATTTGAAGGCAAATCATGTGTTTCGCATGGATTTGAAGCTAACTCGTTCGTTTCGCCTGCAGTTGAATCTACATTACTTATATCGCTAGTATTTGAAGCTAAATCATGTGTATCGCGAGGATTTTGAAGCTAACTTCTTTGATGAGTCTTCATTTGAAGCTATATCACATACACCCCAAGTGTTTGAAGCTATATCATTTGTTTCGTATGGATTTGAACGTAACCTTCTTCATCGCATTGATTTGCAGCTAAATCATGTGTTTCGCATGGATTTGAAGCTAACTCGTTCGTTGCGCATGCAGTTCAATCTAAATAACGTATATCACAACTATTTGAAGCTAAACCATTTGATTCGCATGGATTTGAAGCTAAGCCTTCTACTTCGCATTAATTGGAAGTTAAATCACGTGTTTTGCATGGATTTGAAGCTAAACCTGCTACATCGCATTGATTTGAAGCTAAATCATGTGTTTCGCATGCAGTTGAAGCTAAATCATGTCTTTCACAAGTATTTGAAGATGAACCATTTGAATCGCATTGATTTGAACACGAGCCTTCTACTTCGCACTGATTTGCAGCTAAATAATGTGTTCCGCATGGATTTGAAGCTAAAACTTCTACATCACATTGATTTGAAGCTTAATCATGTGTTTCGCATGGATTTGATGCTAACTCGTTTGTTTCGCATGCAGTTGTAGCTAAATAATGTATATCACAAGTATTTGTAGCTAAACCATTTGTTTCCATGAATTTGAAGCTAAGCCTTTTACTTCGCATTGATTTGAAGCTAAATCATGTGTCTCGCATGGAATTGAAGCTATCTCGCTTGTTCCTCCAGCTTTTGAAGTTATATCATTTATATCGCAAGTATTTGAAGCTAAATCTTATGTATCGCATTGATTTGAAGCTAAGTCTTCTACTTCGCATTGATTTGAAGCTAAATCATGTGTATCGCTTTGTTTTGAAGCTAATTCGTTTGTTTCGCATGGAGTTGCATATAAATCATGTTTATCACAAGTATCTGAAGTTAAACCATTTGTTTCGCATGAATTTGAAGCTGTACCATGTGTTACGCATGAATTTGAATATTAATCATGTGTTACGTATGGGTTTTGAAGCTAAGCCTCCTACATCGCACTGATTTGAAGCTAATTAATTTCTTTCGCATGGATTTAAAGCAAAGCCTTCCACATCGCCTTGATTTGCACCTTAATCATGTGTTTGACTTGGATTTGTAACTAACTCGTTTGTTTCGCCTGCATTTGATGCTATATCATTTATATCGCAAGTATCTGAAGCTAAATCATTTGTTTCTCATGGACTTGAAGCTAATCCATCTTCATCGCATTGATTTGAAGCTAAATCTAGTGTTTTGCTTTGATTGAAGCTAACTCGCTTTTTTCGCATTCAGTTGAGGGTAAATTATGTATATCATAAGTATCAGAAGCTAAGCCATTTGAAGATAAGCCTTCTACATCGCATTGATTTGAAGCCAAATCATGTATATCACAAGTATTTGAAGCTAAACATTTTGATTCGGATGGAATTGAAGGTAAGCATTCTGCTTCGCATTGATTTGAAGCATAATCATGTGTTTCGCATGGATTTGAGATAACTCGTTTGTTCCGCCTGCATTTTCAGCTATATCATGTATATCACAAGTATTTGAAGCTAAGCAATTTGTTTAGGATTGATTTGAAGCCAAGCCTTCTACTTCGCATTGATTTGAAGCTTAATCATGTGTTTCGCTTGAATTGGAAGCTAAGCCTTCTACTTCGCATTAATTTGAACATAAATCATGTGTTTCGCTTGGATTTGAAGCTACCTCGTTTGTTTCGCATGCAGTTGAAGCTAAATCATGTCTTTCACAAGTATTTGAAGATGAACCATTTGAATCGCATTGATTTGAACCCGAGCCTTCTACTTCGCACTGATTTGCAGCTAAATAATGTGTTTCGCATGGATTTGAAGCTAAAACTTCTACATCGCATTGATTGCAGCTGAATCATGTGTTTCGCATGGATTTGAAGCTGAACCTTCTACATCGCATTGATTTGCAGCTGAATCATGTGTTTCGCATGGATTTGAAGCTAACTCGTTCGATTCGCCTGTATTTGAAGCTAGATCACTTATATCGCAAGTATTTGAAGCTAAATCATGTGTTTCGCATGATTTGAAGCTAAACCTTCTACATCGCATTGATTTGCAGCTGAATCATGTGTTTCGCATCGATTTGAAGCTGAACCATCTACATCGCATTGATTTGCAGCTGAATCATGTGTTTCTCATGGATTTGAAGCTAACTCGATCGTTCCGCCTGCAGTTGAATCTACATCACTTATATCGCTAATATTTGTAGCTAAATCATGTGTATCTCGTGGATTTTGAAGCTAACTCGTTTGATTAGTCTTCATTGAAGCTATATCACTTATACCCCAAGTGTTTGAAGCTATATCATTTGTTTCGCATGGATTTGAAGCTAAACCTTCTTCATTGCATTGATTTGCAGCTAAATCACTTGTATCGCATGGATTTGAAGCTAAACCTTCTACATCGCATTGATTTGAAGCTAAATCATTTGTTTCGCATGGATTTGAATCTAAGCCTTGTCCTTCGAATTGATTTGAAGCTAAATCATGTGTTTCGTATGGATTTGAAGCGAAACCTTAACATCGCATTGATTTGAAGCTAAACCTTCTACATTCTATTAATTTGAAGCTAAACCTTCTACCTCTTATTGTTTTGAAGCTAAACCTTCTACATCGCAATGATTTGCAGCTAAATAATGTGTTTCGCATGGATTTGAAGCTAAACCTTCTACATCCCATGGATTTGAAGCTAAATCATGTGTTTGGCATGGATTTCAAGCTAAACCTTCTGCATCGCATGGATTTGCAGCTGAATCATGTGTTTCGCATGCAGTTGAAGCTAAATCATGTCTTTCACAAGTATTTGAAGATGAACCACTTGAATCGCATTGATTTGAACCCGAGCCTTCTACTTCGCACCTATTTGCAGCTAAATAATGTGTTCCTCATGGATTTGAAGCTAAACCTTCTACATCCCATGGATTTGATTCTAAATCATGTGTTTGGCATGGATTTGAAGCTGAACCTTCTACATCGCATTGATTTGCAGCTGAATCATGTGTTTCGCATCGATTTGAAGCTGAACCTTCTACATCGCAATGATTTGCAGCTGAATCATGTGTTTCGCATGGATTTGAAGCTAACTCGATCGTTTCGCCTGCAGTTGAATCTACATCACTTATATCGCTAAAATTTGTAGCTAAATCATGTGTATCGCGTGGATTTTAAAGCTAACTCGTTTGATTAGTCTTCATTTGAAGCTATATCACTTATACCCCAAGTGTTTGAAGCTATATCATTTGTTTCGCATGGATTTGACGCTAAACCTTCTTCATTGCATTGATTTGCAGCTAAATCATGTGTTTCGCATTGATTTGAAGCTAACTCGTTCGTTGCGCATGCAGTAAAATCTAAATAACGTATATCACCAGTATTTGAAGCTAACCATTTGATTCGCATGGATTTGAAACTAAGCCTTCTACTTCGCATTAATTGGAAGTTAAATCACGTGTTTTGCATGGATTTGAATCTAAACCTTCTACAACGCATTGATTTGAAGCTAAATCATGTGTTTCGCATGCAGTTGAAGCTAAATCATGTCTTTCACAAGTATTTGATGATGAACCATTTGAATCGCATGGATTTGAACCTGAGCCTTCTACTTCGCACTGATTTGCAGGTAAATAATGTGTTTCGCATGGATTTGAAGCTAAACCTTCTACATCCCATGGATTTGAAGCTAAATCATGTGTTTGGCATGGATTTCAAGCTAAACCTTCTGCATCGCATTGATATGCAGCTGAATCATTTGTTTCGCATGGATTTGAAGCTAACTCGTTCGTTTCGCCTGTATTTGAAGCTAAATCATGTGTATCTTGTGGATTTTGAAGCTAACTCGTTTGATTAGTCTGCATTTGAAGCTATATCACTTATACCCCAAGTGTTTGAAGCTAAATCATATATTTCGCGTGAATTTGAAGCTAACCTTCTACATCGCATTGATTTGAAGCTAAATCATGTGTCTCCATGAATTTGAAGCTAAGCCTTCTACATCACATAGATTTCCAGCTAAATCATTTGTTTCGCATCGATTTGAATCTAAGCCTTGTCCTTCGAATTGATTTGAAGCTAAATCATGTGTTTCATATGTATTTGAAGCTAAACCTTCTACATCGCATTGATTTGAAGCTTAATCATGTGTATCGCATGGATTTGATGCTAACTCGTTTGTTTCGCATGCAGTTGTAGCTAAATAATGTATATCACAAGTATTTGTAGCTAAACCATTTGTTTCCCATGAACTTGAAGCTAAGCCTTCTACTTCGCATTGATTTGAAGCTAAATCATTTGTTTCGCATGGAATTGAAGCTACCTCGCTTGTTCCTACAGCTTTTGAAGCTATATCACTTATATCGCAAGTATTAGAATCTTAATCATATATGCCGCATGGATTTGAAGCTGAACCTACTACGTCGCATTAATTTGGAGCTAAATCTTTTGTATCGCATGGATTTGAAGCTAAACCTTCTACATCGCATTGATGTGAAGACAAATCGTGTGTTTCGCATGGATTTGAAGCTAAGCCATCTACTTCGCTTTCATTTGAAGCTAAATCACTTGTTTCGCATGGATTTGAATCTAAGCCTTGTCCTTCGAATTGATTTGAAGCTAAATCATGTGTTTCGTATGGATTTGAAGCTAAACCTTCTACATCGCATTGATTTGAAGCTAAATCATGTGTCTCGCATGGATTTGATGCTAACTCGTTTGTTTCGCATGCAGTTGTAGCTAAATAATGTATATCACAAGTATTTGTAGCTAAACCATTTGTTTCCCATGAATTTGAAGCTAAGCCTTTTACTTCGCATTGATTTGAAGCTAAATCATGTGTCTCGCATGGAATTGAAGCTATCTCGCTTGTTCCTCCAGCTTTTGAAGTTATATCATTTATATCGCAAGTATTTGAAGCTAAATCTTATGTATCGCATTGATTTGAAGCTAAGTCTTCTACTTCGCATTGATTTGAAGCTAAATCATGTGTATCGCTTTGTTTTGAAGCTAATTCGTTTGTTTCGCATGGAGTTGCATATAAATCATGTTTATCACAAGTATCTGAAGTTAAACCATTTGTTTCGCATGAATTTGAAGCTGTACCATGTGTTACGCATGAATTTGAATATTAATCATGTGTTACGTATGGGTTTTGAAGCTAAGCCTCCTACATCGCACTGATTTGAAGCTAATTAATTTCTTTCGCATGGATTTGAAGCAAAGCCTTCCACATCGCCTTGATTTGCACCTTAATCATGTGTTTGACTTGGATTTGTAACTAACTCGTTTGTTTCGCCTGCATTTGATGCTATATCATTTATATCGCAAGTATCTGAAGCTAAATCATTTGTTTCTCATGGACTTGAAGCTAATCCATCTTCATCGCATTGATTTGAAGCTAAATCTAGTGTTTCGCTTTGATTTGAAGCTAACTCGCTTTTTTCGCATTCAGTTGAAGGTAAATTATGTATATCATAAGTATCAGAAGCTAAGCCATTTGAAGATAAGCCTTCTACATCGCATTGATTTGAAGCCAAATCATGTATATCACAAGTATTTGAAGCTAAACATTTTGATTCGGATGGAATTGAAGGTAAGCATTCTGCTTCGCATTGATTTGAAGCATAATCATGTGTTTCGCATGGATTTGAAGATAACTCGTTTGTTCCGCCTGCATTTTCAGCTATATCATGTATATCACAAGTATTTGAAGCTAAGCAATTTGTTTAGGATTGATTTGAAGCCAAGCCTTCTACTTCGCATTGATTTGAAGCTTAATCATGTGTTTCGCTTGAATTGGAAGCTAAGCCTTCTACTTCGCATTAATTTGAACATAAATCATGTGTTTCGCTTGGATTTGAAGCTACCTCGTTTGTTTCGCATGCAGTTGAAGCTAAATCATGTCTTTCACAAGTATTTGAAGATGAACCATTTGAATCGCATTGATTTGAACCCGAGCCTTCTACTTCGCACTGATTTGCAGCTAAATAATGTGTTTCGCATGGATTTGAAGCTAAAACTTCTACATCGCATTGATTTGCAGCTGAATCATGTGTTTCGCATGGATTTGAAGCTGAACCTTCTACATCGCATTGATTTGCAGCTGAATCATGTGTTTCGCATGGATTTGAAGCTAACTCGTTCGATTCGCCTGTATTTGAAGCTAGATCACTTATATCGCAAGTATTTGAAGCTAAATCATGTGTTTCGCATGATTTGAAGCTAAACCTTCTACATCGCATTGATTTGCAGCTGAATCATGTGTTTCGCATCGATTTGAAGCTGAACCTTCTACATCGCATTGATTTGCAGCTGAATCATGTGTTTCTCATGGATTTGAAGCTAACTCGATCGTTTCGCCTGCAGTTGAATCTACATCACTTATATCGCTAATATTTGTAGCTAAATCATGTGTATCTCGTGGATTTTGAAGCTAACTCGTTTGATTAGTCTTCATTTGAAGCTATATCACTTATACCCCAAGTGTTTGAAGCTATATCATTTGTTTCGCATGGATTTGAAGCTAAACCTTCTTCATTGCATTGATTTGCAGCTAAATCACTTGTATCGCATGGATTTGAAGCTAAACCTTCTACATCGCATTGATTTGAAGCTAAATCATTTGTTTCGCATGGATTTGAATCTAAGCCTTGTCCTTCGAATTGATTTGAAGCTAAATCATGTGTTTCGTATGGATTTGAAGCGAAACCTTAACATCGCATTGATTTGAAGCTAAACCTTCTACATTCTATTAATTTGAAGCTAAACCTTCTACCTCTTATTGTTTTGAAGCTAAACCTTCTACATCGCAATGATTTGCAGCTAAATAATGTGTTTCGCATGGATTTGAAGCTAAACCTTCTACATCCCATGGATTTGAAGCTAAATCATGTGTTTGGCATGGATTTCAAGCTAAACCTTCTGCATCGCATGGATTTGCAGCTGAATCATGTGTTTCGCATGCAGTTGAAGCTAAATCATGTCTTTCACAAGTATTTGAAGATGAACCACTTGAATCGCATTGATTTGAACCCGAGCCTTCTACTTCGCACCTATTTGCAGCTAAATAATGTGTTCCTCATGATTTGAAGCTAAACCTTCTACATCCCATGGATTTGATTCTAAATCATGTGTTTGGCATGGATTTGAAGCTGAACCTTCTACATCGCATTGATTTGCAGCTGAATCATGTGTTTCGCATCGATTTGAAGCTGAACCTTCTACATCGCAATGATTTGCAGCTGAATCATGTGTTTCGCATGGATTTGAAGCTAACTCGATCGTTTCGCCTGCAGTTGAATCTACATCACTTATATCGCTAAAATTTGTAGCTAAATCATGTGTATCGCGTGGATTTTAAAGCTAACTCGTTTGATTAGTCTTCATTTGAAGCTATATCACTTATACCCCAAGTGTTTGAAGCTATATCATTTGTTTCGCATGGATTTGACGCTAAACCTTCTTCATTGCATTGATTTGCAGCTAAATCATGTGTTTCGCATTGATTTGAAGCTAACTCGTTCGTTGCGCATGCAGTAAAATCTAAATAACGTATATCACCAGTATTTGAAGCTAAACCATTTGATTCGCATGGATTTGAAACTAAGCCTTCTACTTCGCATTAATTGGAAGTTAAATCACGTGTTTTGCATGGATTTGAATCTAAACCTTCTACAACGCATTGATTTGAAGCTAAATCATGTGTCTCGCATGGAATTGAATCTACCTCGTTTGTTCCTACAGTATTTGAAGCTATATCACTTATATCGCAAGTATTTGATTTAAATCAATTGTTTCGAATGGATTTGAAGATAATTCTCCTACATCGTATTGATTTGAAGGCAAATCATGTGTTTCGCATGGATTTGAAGCTAACTCGTTCGTTTCGCCTGCAGTTGAATCTACATTACTTATATCGCTAGTATTTGAAGCTAAATCATGTGTATCGCGAGGATTTTGAAGCTAACTTCTTTGATGAGTCTTCATTTGAAGCTATATCACATACACCCCAAGTGTTTGAAGCTATATCATTTGTTTCGTATGGATTTGAACGTAACCTTCTTCATCGCATTGATTTGCAGCTAAATCATGTGTTTTCGCATGGATTTGAAGCTAACTCGTTCGTTGCGCATGCAGTTCAATCTAAATAACGTATATCACAAGTATTTGAAGCTAAACCATTTGATTCGCATGGATTTGAAGCTAAGCCTTCTACTTCGCATTAATTGGAAGTTAAATCACGTGTTTTGCATGGATTTGAAGCTAAACCTGCTACATCGCATTGATTTGAAGCTAAATCATGTGTTTCGCATGCAGTTGAAGCTAAATCATGTCTTTCACAAGTATTTGAAGATGAACCATTTGAATCGCATTGATTTGTACACGAGCCTTCTACTTCGCACTGATTTGCAGCTAAATGATGTGTTCCGCATGGATTTGAAGCTAAAACTTCTACATCACATTGATTTGAAGCTTAATCATGTGTTTCGCATGGATTTGATGCTAACTCGTTTGTTTCGCATGCAGTTGTAGCTAAATAATGTATATCACAAGTATTTGTAGCTAAACCATTTGTTTCCATGAATTTGAAGCTAAGCCTTTTACTTCGCATTGATTTGAAGCTAAATCATGTGTCTCGCATGGAATTGAAGCTATCTCGCTTGTTCCTCCAGCTTTTGAAGTTATATCATTTATATCGCAAGTATTTGAAGCTAAATCTTATGTATCGCATTGATTTGAAGCTAAGTCTTCTACTTCGCATTGATTTGAAGCTAAATCATGTGTATCGCTTTGTTTTGAAGCTAATTCGTTTGTTTCGCATGGAGTTGCATATAAATCATGTTTATCACAAGTATCTGAAGTTAAACCATTTGTTTCGCATGAATTTGAAGCTGTACCATGTGTTACGCATGAATTTGAATATTAATCATGTGTTACGTATGGGTTTTGAAGCTAAGCCTCCTACATCGCACTGATTTGAAGCTAATTAATTTCTTTCGCATGGATTTGAAGCAAAGCCTTCCACATCGCCTTGATTTGCACCTTAATCATGTGTTTGACTTGGATTTGTAACTAACTCGTTTGTTTCGCCTGCATTTGATGCTATATCATTTATATCGCAAGTATCTGAAGCTAAATCATTTGTTTCTCATGGACTTGAAGCTAATCCATCTTCATCGCATTGATTTGAAGCTAAATCTAGTGTTTCGCTTTGATTTGAAGCTAACTCGCTTTTTTCGCATTCAGTTGAAGGTAAATTATGTATATCATAAGTATCAGAAGCTAAGCCATTTGAAGATAAGCCTTCTACATCGCATTGATTTGAAGCTAAATCATGTGTTTCGCATGCAGTTGAAGCTAAATCATGTCTTTCACAAGTATTTGATGATGAACCATTTGAATCGCATGGATTTGAACCTGAGCCTTCTACTTCGCACTGATTTGCAGGTAAATAATGTGTTTCGCATGGATTTGAAGCTAAACCTTCTACATCCCATGGATTTGAAGCTAAATCATGTGTTTGGCATGGATTTCAAGCTAAACCTTCTGCATCGCATTGATATGCAGCTGAATCATTTGTTTCGCATGGATTTGAAGCTAACTCGTTCGTTTCGCCTGTATTTGAAGCCAGATCACTTATATCGCAAGTATTTGAAGCTAAATCATGTGTATCGCGTGGATTTTGAAGCTAACTCGTTTGATTAGTCTGCATTTGAAGCTATATCACTTATACCCCAAGTGTTTGAAGCTAAATCATATATTTCGCGTGAATTTGAAGCTAAACCTTCTACATCGCATTGATTTGAAGCTAAATCATGTGTCTCCATGAATTTGAAGCTAAACCTTCTACATCACATTGATTTCCAGCTAAATCATTTGTTCGCATCGATTTGAATCTAAGCCTTGTCCTTCGAATTGATTTGAAGCTAAATCATGTGTTTCATATGGATTTGAAGCTAAACCCTCTACATCGCATTGATTTGAAGCTTAATCATGTGTATCGCATGGATTTGATGCTAACTCGTTTGTTTCGCATGCAGTTGTAGCTAAATAATGTATATCACAAGTATTTGTAGCTAAACCATTTGTTTCCCATGAACTTGAAGCTAAGCCTTCTACTTCGCATTGATTTGAAGCTAAATCATTTGTTTCGCATGGAATTGAAGCTACCTCGCTTGTTCCTACAGCTTTTGAAGCTATATCACTTATATCGCAAGTATTAGAATCTTAATCATATATGCCGCATGGATTTGAAGCTGAACCTACTACATCGCATTAATTTGAAGCTAAATCTTTTGTATCGCATGGATTTGAAGCTAAACCTTCTACATCGCATTGATTTGAAGACAAATCGTGTGTTTCGCATGGATTTGAAGCTAAGCCATCTACTTTGCTTTCATTTGAAGCTAAATCACTTGTTTCGCATGGATTTGAATCTAAGCCTTGTCCTTCGAATTGATTTGAAGCTAAATCATGTGTTTCGTATGGATTTGAAGCTAAACCTTCTACATCGCATTGATTTGAAGCTAAATCATGTGTCTCGCATGGAATTGAAGCTACCTCGTTTGTTCCTACAGTATTTGAAGCTATATCACTTATATCGCAAGTATTTGATTTAAATCAATTGTGTCGAATGGATTTGAAGATAATTCTCCTACATCGTATTGATTTGAAGGCAAATCATGTGTTTCGCATGGATTTGAAGCTACCCCTTCTACTTCGCATTGATTTGAAGCTAAATCATGTGTTTCGCTTGGACTTGAAGCTAACTCGTTTGTTTCGCACGCAGTTGAAGCTAAATCATGTATATCACAAGTAATTGAAGGTAAACCATTTGTTTCGCATGGATTTGAAGCTAACCCTTCTACTTGGCATTGAAATGAAGCTAAATCATGTGTTTTGCATGGATTTGAGGTTAATCCTTCTACTAAGAATTGACTTGAAAATAAATCATTTGCTTCGCATGGATTTGAAGAAAATCGTGTGCTTCGTCTGCATTTGAAGCTATATCACTCATATCGAGATTATTTGAAGTTGAGTCATTTGTTTCGCTCAGATTTGAAGCTAAACCTTCTATATCGCATTGATTTGAAGCTAAATCATGGGTTTCGCACGGATGTGAATCTAACTTGTTTGTTTTGTCTGCATTTGAAGCTGTTTCATTTATATCGCAAGTATTTGAAGCTAACTCGTTTGTTTCGTCTGTATTTGAAGCTATATCACTTATATCGCGAGTATTTGCTGTTAAATCAGTTGTGTCGCATGGATTTGAAGCTAACTCGTTTGTTTCGCCTGCATTTAAAGCTACTTCATTTATATCGCAACTATTTGAAGCTAAATGATTTGTTTCGCATGGATTTGATGCTATGCCTTCTACGTCGCATTGATTTGCATCTAAATCATGTGTGTCGCATGGATTTGAAACTAACTCGTTCGGTTCGCCTGCATATGAATCTATATCATTTATATCGCAATTATTTGAAACTAAATCTTTCGTTTCGCATGGATTTGAATATAAGCCTTCTACTTCGCATTGCTTTGAAGCTAAATCTTATGTATCGCATTGATTTGAAGCTAAGTCTTCTACTTCGCATTGATTTGAAGCAAAATCATGTGTATCGCTTTGTTTTGAAGCTAATTCGTTTGTTTTGCATGGAGTTGAATATAAATCGTGTTTATCACAAGTATCTGAAGTTAAACCATTTCTTTCGCATGGATTTGAAGCAAAGCCTTCCACATCGCCTTGATTTGCACCTTAATCATGTGTTTCACATGGATTTATAGCTAACTCGATTGTGTCGCCTGCATTTGAAGCTATATCATTTATATCGCAAGTATCTGAAGCTAAATCATTTGTTTTCCATTGATTTGAAGCTAAACCTTCTACATCGCATTGATTTGCAGCTAATAATGTGTTTCGCATGGATTTGAAGCTAAACCTACTACATCGCACTGATTTGCAGCTGAATCATGTGTTTCGCATGGATTTGAAGCTGAACCTACTACATCACATTGATTTGAAGCTAAATCTTGTGTATCGCATGGATTTGAAGCAAACTCGTTCGTTTCGCCTCCATTTGAAACTATATCACTTATTTCGCAAGCATTTGAAGCTAAATCATATGTGCCGCATGGATTTGAAGCTAACTCGTTCGTTTCGCATGCAGTTGTAGCTAAATAATGTATATCACAAGTATTTGTAGCTAAACCATTTGTTTCGCATGGATTTGAAGCTAAACCTTCTACATCGAATTGATTTGCAGCTAAATCATGTGTTTCGCATGGACTTGAAGCTAACTCGTTTGTGTCACACGCAGCTGAAGCTATATCACCTATTTCCGAAGTGTTTGAAGCTCAATCGTTTGTTCCGCGTGGATTTGAAGCAAAACCTTCTACATCGCATTGATTGGAAGCTAAATTATGTGTTTCGCATGGTTTTGAAGATAACTCGTTTGTTTCGCATTCATTTGTAGCTATATCACTTATAACGCATGTTTCTGAAGCTAAGTCATTTGTGTCGCATGGATTTGAAGCTAAATCTTCTACATCGAATTGATTTGAAACTAAACCTGCTTCATCTTATTGATTTGAAGCTAAATCACGTGTTTTGCATGGATTTGAATCTAAACCTTCTACAACGCATTGATTTGAAGCTAAATCATGTGTTTCGCATGCAGTTGAAGCTAAATCATGTCTTTCACAAGTATTTGATGATGAACCATTTGAATCGCATGGATTTGAACCTGAGCCTTCTACTTCGCACTGATTTGCAGGTAAATAATGTGTTTCGCATGGATTTGAAGCTAAACCTTCTACATCCCATGGATTTGAAGCTAAATCATGTGTTTGGCATGGATTTCAAGCTAAACCTTCTGCATCGCATTGATATGCAGCTGAATCATTTGTTTCGCATGGATTTGAAGCTAACTCGTTCGTTTCGCCTGTATTTGAAGCTAAATCATGTGTTTCTTGTGGATTTTGAAGCTAACTCGTTTGATTAGTCTGCATTTGAAGCTATATCACTTATACCCCAAGTGTTTGAAGCTAAATCATATATTTCGCGTGAATTTGAAGCTAAACCTTCTACATCGCATTGATTTGAAGCTAAATCATGTGTCTCCATGAATTTGAAGCTAAGCCTTCTACATCACATAGATTTCCAGCTAAATCATTTGTTTCGCATCGATTTGAATCTAAGCCTTGTCCTTCGAATTGATTTGAAGCTAAATCATGTGTTTCATATGGATTTGAAGCTAAACCTTCTACATCGCATTGATTTGAAGCTTAATCATGTGTATCGCATGGATTTGATGCTAACTCGTTTGTTTCGCATGCAGTTGTAGCTAAATAATGTATATCACAAGTATTTGTAGCTAAACCATTTGTTTCGCATGGATTTGAAGCTAAACCTTCTACATCGTATTGATTTGCAGCTAAATCATGTGTTTCGCATGGATTTATAGCTAACTCGTTCGTTTCGCCTGCATTTGAAACTATATCACTTATATCGCAAGTATTTGAAGCTGTATCATTTGTTTCACATGGATTTGAAGCTAAACCTTCTACATCGCAATGATTTGCAGCTAAATCATTTGTTTCGCATGGATTTGAAGCTAAACCTTCTACATCGCATTGATTTGAAGCTAAATCATGTGTTTCGCATGGATTTGAAGCTAACTCGTTTGTATCGCATGCAGTTGTAGCTAAATAATGTATATCACAAGTATTTGTAGCTAAACCATTTGTTTCGCATGGATTTGAAGCTAAGCCTTCTACTTCGCATTGATTTGAAGCTAAATCATATGTTTCGCATGGAATTGAAGCTACCTCGTTTGTTCCTCCTGCTTTTGAAGCTATATCACTTATATCGCATGGATTTGAAGCTGAACCTACTACGTCGCATTGATTTGAAGCTAAATCTTGTGTATCGCATGGATTTGAAGCAAACCATCTACATCCCATGGATTTGAATCTAAATCATGTGTTTGGCATGGATTTGAAGCTAAACCTTATACATCGCATTGATTTGCAGCTGAATCATGTGTTTCGCTTGGATTTGAAGCTAAACCTCCTACATCGCATTGATTTGAAGCTAAATCGTTCGTTTCGCATGCAGTTGTAGCTAAATAATGTATATCACAAGTATTTGTAGCTAAACCATTTGTTTCTGCATGGGATTTTGAAGCTAAACCTTCTACATCGCATTGATTTGAAGCTAAATTATGTGTTTCGCTTGGATTTGAAGCTAACTCGTTCGTTGCGCATGCAGTTAAATCTAAATAACGTATATCACAAGTATTTGTACCTAAACCATATGCTTCGAATGGATTTGAAGCTAAACCTTCTACATCGCATGGATTTGAAGCTAAACCTTCTACATCGCATTGATTTGCAGCTAAATCATGTGTTTCGCATGGAGTTGAAGCTAACCCGTCTGTTTCGTCTGCATTTGTAGCTATATCACTTATATCGCAAGCATCTGACGCTAAATCATTTGTGTCGCATGGATTTGAAGCTAAACCTTCTACATCGCATTGATTTGAAGCTGAATCATGTGTTTTGCATGGATTTGAAGATAACTCGGATGTTTCCCCTGCATTTGAAGCTATATCAATTATATCGCAATTATCAGATGCTAAATCACTTTTTTCGCATGGATTTGAAGCTAAACCTTCTACATCGCATTGATTTGCAGCTGAATCATGTGTTTCGCATGGATTTGAAGCTAACTCGTTCGTTGCGCATGCAGTTTAATCCAAATTACGTATATCACAAGTATTTGTAGCTAAACCATTTGTTTCGCCTGCATTTGAAGATATATCATTAATATCGGAAGTACTTGAAGGTAAATCATTTATTTCGCATGAATTTAAAGCGGAATCATGTGTTTCGCATGGATTTGAAGCTAACTCGTTTGATTAGCCTGCATTTGAAGCTATATCACTTAAATCGCAAGTATTTGAAGCTGAATCATTTGTTTCGCATGGATTTGAAGCTAATCCTTCTACATCGTATAGGTGTGAAGCTAAATGAAGCTATTTCATTTATAACGCAAGTAGTTGAAGCCAAACCATTTGATTCGCATGGATTTGAAGATAAGCCTTCTACTTCGCATTGATTTGAATCTAACTCGATTGTTTCGCATGCAGTTGAAGCTAAATCACGTTTATCACAAGTATCTGAATCTAAACCATTTTATTCGCATGGATTTGAAGCTAAACCTTCTACTTCGCATTGATTTGAAGCTATATCAAGTGATTCGCTTGGACTTGTAGCTGACTCGTTTGTTTCGCATGCATGTGAAGCTAAATCATTTATGTCCAAGTATTTGATGGTATATCATTTGTTTCTTATGGATTTGAAGCTAACTCGATTGTTTCGCATGCAGTTGAAGCTAAATTGTGTATAAAACAAATATTTTAAGCTAAACCATTTGATTCGCATGGATTTGAAGCTATGCCTTCTACTTCGCATGGATTTGAATCTAACTCGTTTGCTTCGCCTTCCGTTCAAGTTATATCACATATATCGGAAAGCATTTGAAGCTAAATCATTTGTTTCGCATGCAGTTGACGCTAAATCATGTAGATCACAAGTATTTGAAGCCAAACCATTTGATTCGCATGGATTTGAAGATAAGCCTTCTACTTCGCATTGATTTTGAATCTAACTCGATTGTTTCGCATGCAGTTGAAGCTAAATCACGTTTATCACAAGTATCTGAATCTAAACCATTTTATTCGCATGGATTTGAAGCTAAACCTTCTACTTCGCATTGATTTGAAGCTATATCAAGTGATTCGCTTGGACTTGTAGCTGACTCGTTTGTTTCGCATGCATGTGAAGCTAAATCATTTATATCCAAGTATTTGATGGTATATCATTTGTTTCTTATGGATTTGAAGCTAACTCGATTGTTTCGCATGCAGTTGAAGCTAAATTGTGTATAAAACAAGTATTTTAAGCTAAACCATTTGATTCGCATGGATTTGAAGCTATGCCTTCTACTTCGCATGGATTTGAATCTAACTCGTTTGCTTCGCCTTCCGTTCAAGTTATATCACATATACCGGAAAGCATTTGAAGCTAAATCATTTGTTTCGCATGCAGTTGACGCTAAATCATGTAGATCACAAGTATTTGGAGCTAAACCATTTGATTCGCATGGATTTTAAGCCAAGCCTTCTACTTCGCATTGATTTGAAGCTAAATCAAGTGTTCCGCCTGCATTTGAAGCTGTTTCATTTATACCGGAAATATTTGAAGC
Source organism: Megalopta genalis (assembly GCF_051020955.1). Lineage (NCBI taxonomy): Eukaryota > Metazoa > Arthropoda > Insecta > Hymenoptera > Halictidae > Megalopta > Megalopta genalis. The sequence goes on from NW_027477402.1 coordinate 28,683, forward strand.
TAAATCATTCGTTTTGCACGGCTTTGAAGCTAACTCGTTTGTTTCGCCTGCATTTGAAGCAATATCACTTATGTCGCAATTATCTGAAGATAAATCAATTGTTTCACATGTATTTGACTCTAAGCCTTCTACTTCGCATTGATTTAAAGATAAATCATGTGTTTCCCTTGGATTTGAAGCTAACTCGTTTGTTTCGTCTGCATTTGAAGCTATTTCATTTATATCGCAAGTATTTGAATCTAAATCATGTGTTTTGCATGGTTTCGAAGATAAGCCTTCTACTTCGCATTGATTTGAAGTTATATAATGTGATACGCATGGATTAGACTCCAACTCGTTTGTTCCGCCTGCCTTTGAAGCTACATCACGTATATTCGCAGGTATTTGAAGCTAAACCATTCCTTTCGCATGGATTTGTAGCTAAGCCTTCTACTTCGCATGAATTTGACGCTAAATCATGTGTTTCGAATGGATTTGAAGCTAACTCGTTTGTTTCGCATGCAGTTGAAACTAAATCATGTATATCACAAGTATTTAAAGCTAAATCATTTGTTTCGAATGGATTTGAAGCTAAGCCTTCTACTTCGCATTGATTTGAAGCTCAATCGTGCGTGTCGCATGGATTTCAAGCTAACTCGTTTGTTTCGCTTGCATTTGAAGCTACATCATTTATGTCGCAAGCATTTGAAACTAATTCATTTTTGTCGCATGGATTTGAAGCTAAGCCTTCAACTTCGCATTGATTTGATGCTAAATCATGTGTTTCGCATGGATTTGGAGCTAACTCTTTTGCTTCGTCTGCATTTGAAGATAAATCAAGTATATCACATGTATTTGAAGCTAAATCATTTGATTCGCATGGATTTGAAGCTAAGCCCTCTACTTCGCATTGATTTGAAGCTAAATCATTTGTTTCGCATGGAATTGAAGCTACCTCGTTTGTTCCTCCTGCTTATGAAGCTATATCACTTATATCGCATGGATTTGAAGCTGAGCCTACTACATCGCATTGATTTGAAGCTAAATCTTGTGTATCGCATGGATTTGAAACTAAACCTTCTACATCACATTGATTTGCTGCTAAATCATGAGCTTTGAATGGATTTGAAGCTAACTCGTTCGTTTCGCCTGCAGTTGATTCTACATCACTTATATCGCAAGTATTTGAAGCTAAATCATGTGTATCGCGTGGATTTTGAAGCTAACTCGTTTGATTAGTATGCATTTGAATCTATATCACTTATACCCCAAGTGTTTGAAGCTAAATCATATGTTTCGCGTGGATTTGAAGCTAAACCTTCTACATCGCATTGATTTGAAGCTAAGTCATGTGTCTCGCTTGGATTTGAAGCTAACTCGTTTGTTTCGCCTGCAGTTGTAGCTCAATCATGTATATCACAAGTATTTGAAGCTAAACCATTTGTTTCGCTTGTATTTGATGCTAAACAACGTGTTTCCCATGAATTTGAAACTAAATCTTGTGTTTCGCATGATATTGAAGCTAAATCGTATGTTTCGCGTGGATTTAAAGCTAATTCGTGTATATCGCATGGATCTGATGCTAAATTGTTCATTTCGCATAAATTTGAAGCAAAATCGATTATTTAAAATCGCTATTTTGCACGAATTTGAATCGAGATCGTGTGTTCCGCATGATATTGGAGCTAAATCGTATGTTTCGCGTTGATTTAAAGCTAATTCGTGTATTTCGTATGAATCTGAAGCTAAATTGTTCATTTCGCATGAATTTGAAGCAAAATCGATTATTTAAAATCGTTATTTTGCACGAATTTCAATCGAAATCGTGTGTTTCGCACGATATTGAAGCTAAATCGTATGTCTCGCGTTGATTTAAAGCTAACTCGTCTATTTCGCAATGAATCTGAAGTTAAATTGTTCATTTCGCATGAATTTGAAGCTAACTCGTTTGTTTCGCATGCAGTGGTAGCTAAATAATGTATATCACAAGTATTTGTAGCTAAATCATATGTGCCGCATGGATTTGAAGCTGAACCTGCTACATCGTATTGATTTGAAGCTAAATCTTGTGTATCGCATGGATTTGAAGCTGAACCTACTACATCACATTGATTTGAACATAAATCTTGTGTATCGCATGGATTTGAAGCAAACCATCTACATCGCATTGATTTGAAGCTTAATCATGTGTTTCGCATGGATTTGAAGATAACTCGTTTGTTTCGCATGCAGTTGAAGCTAAATCATGTATAAAACACGTATTTGAAACTAAACCATTCGTTTCAGATGGATTTGAAGCTAAGCCTTCTACTTCGCATGAATTTGAAGCTGAATCATGTATGTCGCTTGGATTTGAAGCTAACTCGTTTGTTTCGAATGCAGTTGAAGCTATATCATGTTTATCACAAGTATCTGAATCTTAACCATCTCTTTCGCATGAATATTAAGCTAAACCGTGTGTTTCGCATGAATTTGAAGATAAATGATGTGTTTCGCATGGATTTGAAGCTAACTCGTTTGTTTGGCATGCAGTTGAAGCTAAATCATGTATATCACAAGTATTAGAAGCTAAACTATTTGTTTCGCATTTATTTGGATCTAAGCCTTCTCCTTCGCTTTGATTTGAAGCTAAATCATTCGTTTCGCTTGGATTTGAAGCTAACTCGTTTATTTCGCATGCAGTTGAAGCTAAATCATGTATATCACAAGTATTTCAAAATGAACCATTTGTTTCGCATGAATATTAAGCTAAACCATTTCTTTCGCATCAATATTAATCTAAACCATGTGCTTCGCATGAATTTGAAGCTAAATCATGTGTTTCGCTTGGATTTGAAGCTAACTCGTTTGTTTCGCATACAGTAGAAGATAAATCATGTGTATCATAAGTATTTGAAGCTGAAGCATTTGTTTCGCATTGATTTGGAGCTAAGCCTTCTACTTCGCATTGATTTGAAGCTATATCACTTATATCGCAAGTATTTGAAGCTAAGTCATGTGTTTCGCTCGGATTTGAAGCTAACTCGTTTTTTTGACATGCAGTTGAAGCTAAATCATGTATATCACAAGTATCAGAAGCTAAACTATTTGTTTCGCATTTATTTGGAGCTAAGCCTTCTACTTCGCATTGATTTGTAATTAAATGATGTGTTTGCTTTGGATTTGATGCTAACGCGTTTGTTTTGCATGCTCTTGAAGCTAATTAATGTTTATCACAAGTATTTGAAGCTAAACCATTTGTTTCGCATTGATTTGAAGCTGAACCATGTGTTTCGCATGAATTTGAATCTAAATCATGTGTTTCGCTTGGATTGGAAGCTAACTCGTTTGTTTCGCATGCAGTGGTAGCTAAATAATGTATATCACAAGTATTTGTAGCTAAATCATATGTGCCTCATGGATTTGAAGCTGAACCTACTACATCGCATTGATTTGAAGCTAAATCTTGTGTATCGCATGGATTTGAAGCTGAACCTACTACATCACATTGATTTGAACATAAATCTTGTGTATCGCATGGATTTGAAGCAAACCATCTACATCGCATTGATTTGAAGCTTAATCATGTGTTTCGTATGGATTTGATGGTAACTCGTTTGTTTCGCATGCAGTTGTAGCTAAATAATGTATATCACAAGTATTTGTAGCTAAACAATTTGTTTCGCATGAATTTGAAGCTAAGCCTTCTACTTCGCATTGATTTGAAGCTAAATCTATTGTATCGCGTGGATTTGAAGCTAAACCTTCTATATCGCATTGATTTGCAGCTAAATCATGTGTTTCGCATGGATTTGAAGCTAACTCGTTCGTTTCGCCTCCATTTGAAACTATATCACTTATATCGCAAGTATTTGAAGCTAAATCATATGTGCGGCATGGATTTGAAGCTGAACGTACTACATCGCATTGATTTGAAGCTAAATCTTGTGTATCGCACGGATTTGAAGCTAAACCTTCTACATCGCATTGATTTAAAGCTAAACCATTTGTTTCACATGGATTTGAAGCTACGCCTTCTACTACGCATTGATTTGAAGCTTAATCATGTGTTCCATATGGATTAGTTGGTAACTCGTTTGTTTCGCATGCAGTTGTAGCTAAATAATGTATATCACAAGTATTTGTAGCTAAACAATTTGTTTCGCATGAATTTGAAGCTAAGCCTTCTACTTCGCATTGATTTGAAGCTAAATCATTTGTTTCGCATGGAATTGAAGCTACCTCGTTTGTTCCTCCAGCTTTTGAAGCTATATCACTTATATCGCAAGTATTTGAAGCTAAATCATATTTGTCGTATGGATTTGAAGCAGAACCTTCTACATCGCATTGATTTGAAGCTAAATCTAGTGTATCGCATGGATTTGAAGCTAAACCTTCTACATCGCATTGATTTGAAGCTAAATCATTTTTTTCGCATGGATTTGAATCTAAGCCTTCTTCATCGCATTGATTTGCGGCAAAATCATGTGTTTCGCATGGATTTGAAGCTAACTCGTTCGTTGCGCATGCAGTTCAATCTAAATAACGTATATCACAAGTATTTGAAGCTGAACCATTTGATTCGCATGGATTTGAAGCTAAGCCTTCTACTTCGCATTAATTGAAAGTTAAATCACTTGTTTTGCATGGATTTGAAGCTAAACCTTCTACATCGCATTGATTTGAAGCTAAATCATGTGTTTCGCATGCAGTTGAAGCTAAATCAAGTGTTTCACAAGTATTTGAAGATGAACCATTTGAATCGCATTGATTTGAACCCGAGCCTTCTACTTCGCACTGATTTGCAGCTAAATAATATGTTTCGCATGGATTTGAAGCTAAACCTTCTACATCGCATTGATTTGCAGCTGAATCATGTGTTTCGCATGGATTTGAAGCTAACTCGTTCGTTTCGCCTGCAGTTGAATCTACATCAATAATATCGCTAATATTTGAAGCTAAGTCATGTGTATCGCGTGGATTTTGAAGCTAACTCGTTTGATTAGTCTTCATTTGAAGCTATATCACTTATACCCCAAGTGTTTGAGCTATATCATTTGTTTCGCATGGATTAGAAGCTAAACCTTCTTCATTGCATTGATTTGCAGCTAAATCATGTGTTTCGCATTAATTTGAAGCTAACTCGTTCGTTGCGCATGCAGTTAAGTCTAAGTAACGTATATCACAAGTATTTGAAGCTAAACCATTTGATTCGCATGGATTTGAAGCTAAGCCTTCTACATCGCATTGATTTGAAGCTAAATCATTTGTTTCGCATGGATTTGAATCTAAGCCTTCTTCATCGCATTGATTTGCAGCAAAATCATGTGTTTCGCATGGATTTGAAGCTAACTCGTTCGATGCGCATGCAGTTCAATCTAAATAACGTATATCACAAGTATTTGAAGCTGAACCATTTGATTCGCATGGATTTGAAGCTAAGCCTTCTACTTCGCATTAATTGGAAGTTAAATCACGTGTTTTGCATGGATTTGAAGCTAAACCTTCTTCATCGCATTGATTTGAAGCTAAGTCATGTGTTTCGCATGCAGTTGAAGCTAAATCATGTCTTTCACAAGTATTTGAAGATGAACCATTTGAATCGCATTGATTTGAACCCGAGCCTTCTACTTCGCACTGATTTGCAGCTAAATAATGTGTTTCGCATGGATTTGAAGCTAAACCTTCTACATCGCATTGATTTGCAGCTGTATCATGTGTTTCGCATGGATTTGAAGCTAAACCTTCTACATCGCATTGATTTGAAGCTAAATCATGTGTTTTGCATGGATTTGAAGCTAACTCGTTCGTTTCGCCTCCATTTGAAACTATATCACTTATATCGCAATCATTTGAAGCTAAATCATATGTGCCGCATGGATTTGAAGCAGAACATACTACATCACATTGATTTGAAGCTAAATCTTGTGTATCGCATGGATTTGAAGCTTACCATCTACATCGCATTGATTTGAAGCTAAATCATTTGTTTCGCATGGAATTGAAGCTACCTCGTTTGTTCCTCCTGCTTATGAAGCTATATCACTTATATCGCATGGATTTGAAGCTGAGCCTACTACATCGCATTGATTTGAAGCTAAATCTTGTGTATCGCATGGATTTGAAACTAAACCTTCTACATCACATTGATTTGCTGCTAAATCATGAGTTTTGAATGGATTTGAAGCTAACTCGTTCGTTTCGCCTGCAGTTGATTCTACATCACTTATATCGCAAGTATTTGAAGCTAAATCATGTGTATCGCGTGGATTTTGAAGCTAACTCGTTTGATTAGTATGCATTTGAATCTATATCACTTATACCCCAAGTGTTTGAGCTATATCATTTGTTTCGCATGGATTAGAAGCTAAACCTTCTTCATTGCATTGATTTGCAGCTAAATCATGTGTTTCGCATTAATTTGAAGCTAACTCGTTCGTTGCGCATGCAGTTAAGTCTAAGTAACGTATATCACAAGTATTTGTAGCTAAACCATTTGATTCGCATGGATTTGAAGCTAAGCCTTCTACATCGCATTGATTTGAAGCTAAATCATTTGTTTCGCATGGATTTGAATCTAAGCCTTCTTCATCGCATTGATTTGCAGCAAAATCATGTGTTTCGCATGGATTTGAAGCTAACTCGTTCGATGCGCATGCAGTTCAATCTAAATAACGTATATCACAAGTATTTGAAGCTGAACCATTTGATTCGCATGGATTTGAAGCTAAGCCTTCTACTTCGCATTAATTGGAAGTTAAATCACGTGTTTTGCATGGATTTGAAGCTAAACCTTCTTCATCGCATTGATTTGAAGCTAAGTCATGTGTTTCGCATGCAGTTGAAGCTAAATCATGTCTTTCACAAGTATTTGAAGATGAACCATTTGAATCGCATTGATTTGAACCCGAGCCTTCTACTTCGCACTGATTTGCAGCTAAATAATGTGTTTCGCATGGATTTGAAGCTAAACCTTCTACATCGCATTGATTTGCAGCTGTATCATGTGTTTCGCATGGATTTGAAGCTAAACCTTCTACATCGCATTGATTTGAAGCTAAATCATGTGTTTTGCATGGATTTGAAGCTAACTCGTTCGTTTCGCCTCCATTTGAAACTATATCACTTATATCGCAATCATTTGAAGCTAAATCATATGTGCCGCATGGATTTGAAGCTGAACATACTACATCACATTGATTTGAAGCTAAATCTTGTGTATCGCATGGATTTGAAGCTTACCATCTACATCGCATTGATTTGAAGCTAAATCATTTGTTTCGCATGGAATTGAAGCTACCTCGTTTGTTCCTCCTGCTTATGAAGCTATATCACTTATATCGCATGGATTTGAAGCTGAGCCTACTACATCGCATTGATTTGAAGCTAAATCTTGTGTATCGCATGGATTTGAAACTAAACCTTCTACATCACATTGATTTGCTGCTAAATCATGAGTTTTGAATGGATTTGAAGCTAACTCGTTCGTTTCGCCTGCAGTTGATTCTACATCACTTATATCGCAAGTATTTGAAGCTAAATCATGTGTATCGCGTGGATTTTGAAGCTAACTCGTTTGATTAGTATGCATTTGAATCTATATCACTTATACCCCAAGTGTTTGAAGCTAAATCATATGTTTCGCGTGGATTTGAAGCTAAACCTTCTACATCGCATTGATTTGAAGCTAAGTCATGTGTCTCGCATGGATTTGAAGCTAACTCGTTCGTTTCGTCTCCATTTGAAACTATGTCACTTATATCGCAAGTATTTGAATCTAAATCATTTGTGCCGCATGGATTTGAAGCTGAACCTACTACATCGCATTGATTTGAAGCTAAATCTTGTGTATCGCATGGATTTGATGCTAAACCTTCTACATCGCATTGATTTGAAGCTAAATCATTTGTTTCGCATGGATTTGAATCTAAGCCTTGTCCTTCGAATTGATTTGAAGCTAAATCAAGTGTTTCGTATGGATTTGAAGCTAAACCTTCTACATCGCATTGATTTGAAGCTAAATCTTCTACATTCTACTGATTTGAAGCTAAACCTTCTACCTCTTATTGTTTTCAAGCTAAACCTTCTACATCGCAATGATTTGCAGCTAAATCATGTGTTTCGCATGGATTTGAAGCTAACTTGTTCGTTTCGCCTGCAGTTGAATCTACATTACTTATATCGCTAGTATTTGAAGCTAAATCATGTGTATCGCGTGGATTTTGAAGCTAACTCGTTTGATTAGTCTTCATTTGAAGCTATATCTCTTACACCCCAAGTGTTTGAAGCTATATCATTTGTTTCGCACGCATTTGAAGCTAAACCTTCTTCATCGCATTGATTTGCAGCTAAATCATGTGTTTCGCATGGATTTGAAGATAACTCGTTCGTTGCGCATGCAGTTCAATCTAAATAACGTATATCACAAGTATTTGAAGCTAAACCATTTGATTCGCATGGATTTGAAGCTAAGCCTTCTACTTCGCATTAATTGGAATTTAAATCACGTGTTTTGCATGGATTTGAAGCTAAACCTTCTACATCGCATTGATTTGATGCTAAATCATGTATTTCGCATGCAGTTGAAGCTAAATCATGCCTTTCACAAGTATTTGAAGATGAACCATTTGAATCGCATTGATTTGCACCCGAGCCTTCTACTTCGCACTGATTTGCAGCTAAATAATGTGTTTCGCATGGATTTGAAGCTAAACCTTCTACATCGCATTGATTTGCAGCTGTATCATGTGTTTCGCATGGATTTGAAGCTAAACCTTCTACATCGCATTGATTTGAAGCTAAATCATGTTTTTTGCATGGATATGAAGCTAACTCGTTCGTTTCGCCTCCATTTGAAACTATATCACTTATATCGCAATCATTTGAAGCTAAATCATGTGTGCCGCATGGATTTGAAGCTGTACCTACTACATCACATTGATTTGAAGCTAAATCTTGTGTATCGCATGGATTTGATGCTTACCAACTACATCGCATTGATTTGAAGCTTAATCATGTGTTCCATATGGATTTGATGGTAACTCGTTTGTTTGGCATGCAGGTGTAGCTGAATAATGTATATCACAAGTATTTGTAGCTAATCCATTTGTTTCGCATGAATTTGAAGCTAAGCCTTCTACTTCGCATTAATTAGAAGTTAAATCACGTGTTTTGCATGGATTTGAATCTAAACCTTCTACAACGCATGGATTTGAAGCTAAATCATGTGTTTGGCATGGATTTCAAGCTAAACCTTCTGCATCGCATTGATTTGCAGCTGAATCATGTGTTTCGCATGGATTTGAAGCTAACTCGTTCGTTTCGCCTGTATTTGAAGGTAGATCACTTATATCGCAAGTATTTGAAGCTAAATCATGTGTTTCGCTTGGATTTGAAGCCAAACCTTCTACATCGCATTGATTTGAAGCTAAATCGTGTGTTTCGCATGGATTTGAAGCTAACTCGTTTGTTTCGCATGCAGTGGTAGCTAAATAATGTATATCACAAGTATTTGTAGCTAAATCATATGTGCCGCATGGATTTGAAGCTGAACCTACTACATCGCATTGATTTGAAGCTAAATCTTGTGTATCGCATGGATTTGAAGCTGAACCTACTACATCACATTGATTTGAACATAAAACTTGTGTATCGCATGGATTTGAAGCAAACCATCTACATCGCATTGATTTGAAGCTTAATCATGTGTTTCGTATGGATTTGATGGTAACTCGTTTGTTTCGCATGCAGTTGTAGCTAAATAAAGTATATCACAAGTATTTGTAGCTAAACAATTTGTTTCGCATGAATTTGAAGCTAAGCCTTCTACTTCGCATTGATTTGAAGCTAAATCTATTGTATCGCGTGGATTTGAAGCTAAACCTTCTATATCGCATTGATTTGCAGCTAAATCATGTGTTTCGCATGGATTTGAAGCTAACTCGTTCGTTTCGCCTCCATTTGAAACTATATCACTTATATCGCAAGTATTTGAAGCTAAATCATATGTGCGGCATGGATTTGAAGCTGAACGTACTACATCGCATTGATTTGAAGCTAAATCTTGTGTATCGCACGGATTTGAAGCTAAACCTTCTACATCGCATTGATTTAAAGCTAAACCATTTGTTTCACATGGATTTGAAGCTACGCCTTCTACTACGCATTGATTTGAAGCTTAATCATGTGTTCCATATGGATTAGTTGGTAACTCGTTTGTTTCGCATGCAGTTGTAGCTAAATAATGTATATCACAAGTATTTGTAGCTAAACAATTTGTTTCGCATGAATTTGAAGCTAAGCCTTCTACTTCGCATTGATTTGAAGCTAAATCATTTGTTTCGCATGGAATTGAAGCTACCTCGTTTGTTCCTCCAGCTTTTGAAGCTATATCACTTATATCGCAAGTATTTGAAGCTAAATCATATTTGTCGTATGGATTTGAAGCAGAACCTTCTACATCGCATTGATTTGAAGCTAAATCTAGTGTATCGCATGGATTTGAAGCTAAACCTTCTACATCGCATTGATTTGAAGCTAAATCATTTTTTTCGCATGGATTTGAATCTAAGCCTTCTTCATCGCATTGATTTGCGGCAAAATCATGTGTTTCGCATGGATTTGAAGCTAACTCGTTCGTTGCGCATGCAGTTCAATCTAAATAACGTATATCACAAGTATTTGAAGCTGAAACATTTGATTCGCATGGATTTGAAGCTAAGCCTTCTACTTCGCATTAATTGAAAGTTAAATCACTTGTTTTGCATGGATTTGAAGCTAAACCTTCTACATCGCATTGATTTGAAGCTAAATCATGTGTTTCGCATGCAGTTGAAGCTAAATCAAGTCTTTCACAAGTATTTGAAGATGAACCATTTGAATCGCATTGATTTGAACCCGAGCCTTCTACTTCGCACTGATTTGCAGCTAAATAATATGTTTCGCATGGATTTGAAGATAAACCTTCTACATCGCATTGATTTGCACTGAATCATGTGTTTCGCATGGATTTGAAACTAACTCGTTCGTTTCGCCTGCAGTTGAATCTACATCAATAATATCGCTAATATTGAAGCTAAGTCATGTGTATCACGTGGATTTTGAAGCTAACTCGTTTGATTAGTCTTCATTTGAAGCTATATCACTTATACCCCAAGTGTTTGAGCTATATCATTTGTTTCGCATGGATTAGAAGCTAAACCTTCTTCATTGCATGATTTGCAGCTAAATCATGTGTTTCGCATTAATTTGAAGCTAACTCGTTCGTTGCGCATGCAGTTAAGTCTAAGTAACGTATATCACAAGTATTTGAAGCTAAACCATTTCATTCGCATGGATTTGAAGCTAAGCCTTCTACATCGCATTGATTTGAAGCTAAATCATTTGTTTCGCATGGATTTGAATCTAAGCCTTCTTCATCGCATTGATTTGCAGCAAAATCATGTGTTTCGCATGGATTTGAAGCTAACTCGTTCGATGCGCATGCAGTTCAATCTAAATAACGTATATCACAAGTATTTGAAGCTGAACCATTTGATTCGCATGGATTTGAAGCTAAGCCTTCTACTTCGCATTAATTGGAAGTTAAATCACGTGTTTTGCATGGATTTGAAGCTAAACCTTCTTCATCGCATTGATTTGAAGCTAAGTCATGTGTTTCGCATGCAGTTGAAGCTAAATCATGTCTTTCACAAGTATTTGAAGATGAACCATTTGAATCGCATTGATTTGAACCCGAGCCTTCTACTTCGCACTGATTTACAGCTAAATAATGTGTTTCGCATGGATTTGAAGCTAAACCTTCTACATCGCATTGATTTGCAGCTGTATCATGTGTTTCGCATGGATTTGAAGCTAAACCTTCTACATCGCATTGATTTGCAGCTGTATCATGTGTTTCGCATGCAGTTGAAGCTAAATCATGTCTTTCACAAGTATTTGAAGATGAACCATTTGAATCGCATTGATTTGAACCCGAGCCTTCTACTTCGCACTGATTTGCAGCTAAATAATGTGTTTCGCATGGATTTGAAGCTAAACCTTCTACATCGCATTGATTTGCAGCTGTATCATGTGTTTCGCATGGATTTGAAGCTAAACCTTCTACATCGCATTGATTGAAGCTAAATCATGTGTTTTGCATGGATTTGAAGCTAACTCGTTCGTTTCGCCTCCATTTGAAACTATATCACTTATATCGCAATCATTTGAAGCTAAATCATATGTGCCGCATGGATTTGAAGCTGAACATACTACATCACATTGATTTGAAGCTAAATCTTGTGTATCGCATGGATTTGAAGCTTACCATCTACATCGCATTGATTTGAAGCTAAATCATTTGTTTCGCATGGAATTGAAGCTACCTCGTTTGTTCCTCCTGCTTATGAAGCTATATCACTTATATCGCATGGATTTGAAGCTGAGCCTACTACATCGCATTGATTTGAAGCTAAATCTTGTGTATCGCATGGATTTGAAACTAAACCTTCTACATCACATTGATTTGCTGCTAAATCATGAGTTTTGAATGGATTTGAAGCTAACTCGTTCGTTTCGCCTGCAGTTGATTCTACATCACTTATATCGCAAGTATTTGAAGCTAAATCATGTGTATCGCGTGGATTTTGAAGCTAACTCGTTTGATTAGTATGCATTTGAATCTATATCACTTATACCCCAAGTGTTGTAAGCTAAATCATATGTTTCGCGTGGATTTGAAGCTAAACCTTCTACATCGCATTGATTTGAAGCTAAGTCATGTGTCTCGCATGGATTTGAAGCTAACTCGTTCGTTTCGTCTCCATTTGAAACTATGTCACTTATATCGCAAGTATTTGAATCTAAATCATTTGTGCCGCATGGATTTGAAGCTGAACCTACTACATCGCATTGATTTGAAGCTAAATCTTGTGTATCGCATGGATTTGATGCTAAACCTTCTACATCGCATTGATTTGAAGCTAAATCATTTGTTTCGCATGGATTTGAATCTAAGCCTTGTCCTTCGAATTGATTTGAAGCTAAATCAAGTGTTTCGTATGGATTTGAAGCTAAACCTTCTACATCGCATTGATTTGAAGCTAAATCTTCTACATTCTACTGATTTGAAGCTAAACCTTCTACCTCTTATTGTTTTCAAGCTAAACCTTCTACATCGCAATGATTTGCAGCTAAATCATGTGTTTCGCATGGATTTGAAGCTAACTTGTTCGTTTCGCCTGCAGTTGAATCTACATTACTTATATCGCTAGTATTTGAAGCTAAATCATGTGTATCGCGTGGATTTTGAAGCTAACTCGTTTGATTAGTCTTCATTTGAAGCTATATCTCTTACACCCCAAGTGTTTGAAGCTATATCATTTGTTTCGCACGCATTTGAAGCTAAACCTTCTTCATCGCATTGATTTGCAGCTAATCATGTGTTTCGCATGGATTTGAAGATAACTCGTTCGTTGCGCATGCAGTTCAATCTAAATAACGTATATCACAAGTATTTGAAGCTAAACCATTTGATTCGCATGGATTTGAAGCTAAGCCTTCTACTTCGCATTAATTGGAATTTAAATCACGTGTTTTGCATGGGATTTGAAGCTAAACCTTCTACATCGCATTGATTTGATGCTAAATCATGTATTTCGCATGCAGTTGAAGCTAAATCATGCCTTTCACAAGTATTTGAAGATGAACCATTTGAATCGCATTGATTTGAACCGAGCCTTCTACTTCGCACTGATTTACAGCTAAATAATGTGTTTCGCATGGATTTGAAGCTAAACCTTCTGACATCGCATTGATTTGCAGCTGTATCATGTGTTTCGCATGGATTTGAAGCTAAACCTTCTACATCGCATTGATTTGAAGCTAAATCATGTGTTTTGCATGGATTTGAAGCTAACTCGTTCGTTTCGCCTCCATTTGAAGCTATATCACTTATATCGCAATCATTTGAAGCTAAATCATATGTGCCGCATGGATTTGAAGCTGAACATACTACATCACATTGATTTGAAGCTAAATCTTGTGTATCGCATGGATTTGAAGCTTACCATCTACATCGCATTGATTTGAAGCTAAATCATTTGTTTCGCATGGAATTGAAGCTACCTCGTTTGTTCCTACTGCTTATGAAGCTATATCACTTATATCGCATGGATTTGAAGCTGAGCCTACTACATCGCATTGATTTGAAGCTAAATCTTGTGTATCGCATGGATTTGAAACTAAACCTTCTACATCACATTGATTTGCTGCTAAATCATGAGTTTTGAATGGATTTGAAGCTAACTCGTTCGTTTCGCCTGCAGTTGATTCTACATCACTTATATCGCAAGTATTTGAAGCTAAATCATGTGTATCGCGTGGATTTTGAAGCTAACTCGTTTGATTAGTATGCATTTGAATCTATATCACTTATACCCCAAGTGTTTGAAGCTAAATCATATGTTTCGCGTGGATTTGAAGCTAAACCTTCTACATCGCATTGATTTGAAGCTAAGTCATGTGTCTCGCATGGATTTGAAGCTAACTCGTTCGTTTCGTCTCCATTTGAAACTATGTCACTTATATCGCAAGTATTTGAATCTAAATCATTTGTGCCGCATGGATTTGAAGCTGAACCTACTACATCGCATTGATTTGAAGCTAAATCTTGTGTATCGCATGGATTTGATGCTAAACCTTCTACATCGCATTGATTTGAAGCTAAATCATTTGTTTCGCATGGATTTGAATCTAAGCCTTGTCCTTCGAATTGATTTGAAGCTAAATCAAGTGTTTCGTATGGATTTGAAGCTAAACCTTCTACATCGCATTGATTTGAAGCTAAATCTTCTACATTCTACTGATTTGAAGCTAAACCTTCTACCTCTTATTGTTTTCAAGCTAAACCTTCTACATCGCAATGATTTGCAGCTAAATCATGTGTTTCGCATGGATTTGAAGCTAACTTGTTCGTTTCGCCTGCAGTTGAATCTACATTACTTATATCGCTAGTATTTGAAGCTAAATCATGTGTATCGCGTGGATTTTGAAGCTAACTCGTTTGATTAGTCTTCATTTGAAGCTATATCTCTTACACCCCAAGTGTTTGAAGCTATATCATTTGTTTCGCACGCATTTGAAGCTAAACCTTCTTCATCGCATTGATTTGCAGCTAAATCATGTGTTTCGCATGGATTTGAAGATAACTCGTTCGTTGCGCATGCAGTTCAATCTAAATAACGTATATCACAAGTATTTGAAGCTAAACCATTTGATTCGCATGGATTTGAAGCTAAGCCTTCTACTTCGCATTAATTGGAATTTAAATCACGTGTTTTGCATGGATTTGAAGCTAAACCTTCTACATCGCATTGATTTGATGCTAAATCATGTATTTCGCATGCAGTTGAAGCTAAATCATGCCTTTCACAAGTATTTGAAGATGAACCATTTGAATCGCATTGATTTGCACCCGAGCCTTCTACTTCGCACTGATTTGCAGCTAAATAATGTGTTTCGCATGGATTTGAAGCTAAACCTTCTACATCGCATTGATTTGCAGCTGTATCATGTGTTTCGCATGGATTTGAAGCTAAACCTTCTACATCGCATTGATTTGAAGCTAAATCATGTTTTTTGCATGGATATGAAGCTAACTCGTTCGTTTCGCCTCCATTTGAAACTATATCACTTATATCGCAATCATTTGAAGCTAAATCATGTGTGCCGCATGGATTTGAAGCTGTACCTACTACATCACATTGATTTGAAGCTAAATCTTGTGTATCGCATGGATTTGATGCTTACCAACTACATCGCATTGATTTGAAGCTTAATCATGTGTTCCATATGGATTTGATGGTAACTCGTTTGTTTGGCATGCAGGTGTAGCTGAATAATGTATATCACAAGTATTTGTAGCTAATCCATTTGTTTCGCATGAATTTGAAGCTAAGCCTTCTACTTCGCATTAATTAGAAGTTAAATCACGTGTTTTGCATGGATTTGAATCTAAACCTTCTACAACGCATGGATTTGAAGCTAAATCATGTGTTTGGCATGGATTTCAAGCTAAACCTTCTGCATCGCATTGATTTGCAGCTGAATCATGTGTTTCGCATGGATTTGAAGCTAACTCGTTCGTTTCGCCTGTATTTGAAGGTAGATCACTTATATCGCAAGTATTTGAAGCTAAATCATGTGTTTCGCTTGGATTTGAAGCCAAACCTTCTACATCGCATTGATTTGAAGCTAAATCGTGTGTTTCGCATGGATTTGAAGCTAACTCGTTTGTTTCGCATGCAGTGGTAGCTAAATAATGTATATCACAAGTATTTGTAGCTAAATCATATGTGCCGCATGGATTTGAAGCTGAACCTACTACATCGCATTGATTTGAAGCTAAATCTTGTGTATCGCATGGATTTGAAGCTGAACCTACTACATCACATTGATTTGAACATAAAACTTGTGTATCGCATGGATTTGAAGCAAACCATCTACATCGCATTGATTTGAAGCTTAATCATGTGTTTCGTATGGATTTGATGGTAACTCGTTTGTTTCGCATGCAGTTGTAGCTAAATAAAGTATATCACAAGTATTTGTAGCTAAACAATTTGTTTCGCATGAATTTGAAGCTAAGCCTTCTACTTCGCATTGATTTGAAGCTAAATCTATTGTATCGCGTGGATTTGAAGCTAAACCTTCTATATCGCATTGATTTGCAGCTAAATCATGTGTTTCGCATGGATTTGAAGCTAACTCGTTCGTTTCGCCTCCATTTGAAACTATATCACTTATATCGCAAGTATTTGAAGCTAAATCATATGTGCGGCATGGATTTGAAGCTGAACGTACTACATCGCATTGATTTGAAGCTAAATCTTGTGTATCGCACGGATTTGAAGCTAAACCTTCTACATCGCATTGATTTAAAGCTAAACCATTTGTTTCACATGGATTTGAAGCTACGCCTTCTACTACGCATTGATTTGAAGCTTAATCATGTGTTCCATATGGATTAGTTGGTAACTCGTTTGTTTCGCATGCAGTTGTAGCTAAATAATGTATATCACAAGTATTTGTAGCTAAACAATTTGTTTCGCATGAATTTGAAGCTAAGCCTTCTACTTCGCATTGATTTGAAGCTAAATCATTTGTTTCGCATGGAATTGAAGCTACCTCGTTTGTTCCTCCAGCTTTTGAAGCTATATCACTTATATCGCAAGTATTTGAAGCTAAATCATATTTGTCGTATGGATTTGAAGCAGAACCTTCTACATCGCATTGATTTGAAGCTAAATCTAGTGTATCGCATGGATTTGAAGCTAAACCTTCTACATCGCATTGATTTGAAGCTAAATCATTTTTTTTCGCATGGATTTGAATCTAAGCCTTCTTCATCGCATTGATTTGCGGCAAAATCATGTGTTTCGCATGGATTTGAAGCTAACTCGTTCGTTGCGCATGCAGTTCAATCTAAATAACGTATATCACAAGTATTTGAAGCTGAACCATTTGATTCGCATGGATTTGAAGCTAAGCCTTCTACTTCGCATTAATTGAAAGTTAAATCACTTGTTTTGCATGGATTTGAAGCTAAACCTTCTACATCGCATTGATTTGAAGCTAAATCATGTGTTTCGCATGCAGTTGAAGCTAAATCAAGTCTTTCACAAGTATTTGAAGATGAACCATTTGAATCGCATTGATTTGAACCCGAGCCTTCTACTTCGCACTGATTTGCAGCTAAATAATATGTTTCGCATGGATTTGAAGATAAACCTTCTACATCGCATTGATTTGCAGCTGAATCATGTGTTTCGCATGGATTTGAAACTAACTCGTTCGTTTCGCCTGCAGTTGAATCTACATCAATAATATCGCTAATATTTGAAGCTAAGTCATGTGTATCACGTGGATTTTGAAGCTAACTCGTTTGATTAGTCTTCATTTGAAGCTATATCACTTATACCCCAAGTGTTTGAGCTATATCATTTGTTTCGCATGGATTAGAAGCTAAACCTTCTTCATTGCATTGATTTGCAGCTAAATCATGTGTTTCGCATTAATTTGAAGCTAACTCGTTCGTTGCGCATGCAGTTAAGTCTAAGTAACGTATATCACAAGTATTTGAAGCTAAACCATTTCATTCGCATGGATTTGAAGCTAAGCCTTCTACATCGCATTGATTTGAAGCTAAATCATTTGTTTCGCATGGATTTGAATCTAAGCCTTCTTCATCGCATTGATTTGCAGCAAAATCATGTGTTTCGCATGGATTTGAAGCTAACTCGTTCGATGCGCATGCAGTTCAATCTAAATAACGTATATCACAAGTATTTGAAGCTGAACCATTTGATTCGCATGGATTTGAAGCTAAGCCTTCTACTTCGCATTAATTGGAAGTTAAATCACGTGTTTTGCATGGATTTGAAGCTAAACCTTCTTCATCGCATTGATTTGAAGCTAAGTCATGTGTTTCGCATGCAGTTGAAGCTAAATCATGTCTTTCACAAGTATTTGAAGATGAACCATTTGAATCGCATTGATTTGAACCCGAGCCTTCTACTTCGCACTGATTTACAGCTAAATAATGTGTTTCGCATGGATTTGAAGCTAAACCTTCTACATCGCATTGATTTGCAGCTGTATCATGTGTTTCGCATGGATTTGAAGCTAAACCTTCTACATCGCATTGATTTGCAGCTGTATCATGTGTTTCGCATGCAGTTGAACCTAAATCATGTCTTTCACAAGTATTTGAAGATGAACCATTTGAATCGCATTGATTTGAACCCGAGCCTTCTACTTCGCACTGATTTGCAGCTAAATAATGTGTTTCGCATGGATTTGAAGCTAAACCTTCTACATCGCATTGATTTGCAGCTGTATCATGTGTTTCGCATGGATTTGAAGCTAAACCTTCTACATCGCATTGATTTGAAGCTAAATCATGTGTTTTGCATGGATTTGAAGCTAACTCGTTCGTTTCGCCTCCATTTGAAACTATATCACTTATATCGCAATCATTTGAAGCTAAATCATATGTGCCGCATGGATTTGAAGCTGAACATACTACATCACATTGATTTGAAGCTAAATCTTGTGTATCGCATGGATTTGAAGCTTACCATCTACATCGCATTGATTTGAAGCTAAATCATTTGTTTCGCATGGAATTGAAGCTACCTCGTTTGTTCCTCCTGCTTATGAAGCTATATCACTTATATCGCATGGATTTGAAGCTGAGCCTACTACATCGCATTGATTTGAAGCTAAATCTTGTGTATCGCATGGATTTGAAACTAAACCTTCTACATCACATTGATTTGCTGCTAAATCATGAGTTTTGAATGGATTTGAAGCTAACTCGTTCGTTTCGCCTGCAGTTGATTCTACATCACTTATATCGCAAGTATTTGAAGCTAAATCATGTGTATCGCGTGGATTTTGAAGCTAACTCGTTTGATTAGTATGCATTTGAATCTATATCACTTATACCCAAGTGTTTGAAGCTAAATCATATGTTTCGCGTGGATTTGAAGCTAAACCTTCTACATCGCATTGATTTGAAGCTAAGTCATGTGTCTCGCATGGATTTGAAGCTAACTCGTTCGTTTCGTCTCCATTTGAAACTATGTCACTTATATCGCAAGTATTTGAATCTAAATCATTTGTGCCGCATGGATTTGAAGCTGAACCTACTACATCGCATTGATTTGAAGCTAAATCTTGTGTATCGCATGGATTTGATGCTAAACCTTCTACATCGCATTGATTTGAAGCTAAATCATTTGTTTCGCATGGATTTGAATCTAAGCCTTGTCCTTCGAATTGATTTGAAGCTAAATCAAGTGTTTCGTATGGATTTGAAGCTAAACCTTCTACATCGCATTGATTTGAAGCTAAATCTTCTACATTCTACTGATTTGAAGCTAAACCTTCTACCTCTTATTGTTTTCAAGCTAAACCTTCTACATCGCAATGATTTGCAGCTAAATCATGTGTTTCGCATGGATTTGAAGCTAACTTGTTCGTTTCGCCTGCAGTTGAATCTACATTACTTATATCGCTAGTATTTGAAGCTAAATCATGTGTATCGCGTGGATTTTGAAGCTAACTCGTTTGATTAGTCTTCATTTGAAGCTATATCTCTTACACCCCAAGTGTTTGAAGCTATATCATTTGTTTCGCACGCATTTGAAGCTAAACCTTCTTCATCGCATTGATTTGCAGCTAAATCATGTGTTTCGCATGGATTTGAAGATAACTCGTTCGTTGCGCATGCAGTTCAATCTAAATAACGTATATCACAAGTATTTGAAGCTAAACCATTTGATTCGCATGGATTTGAAGCTAAGCCTTCTACTTCGCATTAATTGGAATTTAAATCACGTGTTTTGCATGGATTTGAAGCTAAACCTTCTACATCGCATTGATTTGATGCTAAATCATGTATTTCGCATGCAGTTGAAGCTAAATCATGCCTTTCACAAGTATTTGAAGATGAACCATTTGAATCGCATTGATTTGAACCCGAGCCTTCTACTTCGCACTGATTTACAGCTAAATAATGTGTTTCGCATGGATTTGAAGCTAAACCTTCTACATCGCATTGATTTGCAGCTGTATCATGTGTTTCGCATGGATTTGAAGCTAAACCTTCTACATCGCATTGATTTGAAGCTAAATCATGTGTTTTGCATGGATTTGAAGCTAACTCGTTCGTTTCGCCTCCATTTGAAACTATATCACTTATATCGCAATCATTTGAAGCTAAATCATATGTGCCGCATGGATTTGAAGCTGAACATACTACATCACATTGATTTGAAGCTAAATCTTGTGTATCGCATGGATTTGAAGCTTACCATCTACATCGCATTGATTTGAAGCTAAATCATTTGTTTCGCATGGAATTGAAGCTACCTCGTTTGTTCCTACTGCTTATGAAGCTATATCACTTATATCGCATGGATTTGAAGCTGAGCCTACTACATCGCATTGATTTGAAGCTAAATCTTGTGTATCGCATGGATTTGAAACTAAACCTTCTACATCACATTGATTTGCTGCTAAATCATGAGTTTTGAATGGATTTGAAGCTAACTCGTTCGTTTCGCCTGCAGTTGATTCTACATCACTTATATCGCAAGTATTTGAAGCTAAATCATGTGTATCGCGTGGATTTTGAAGCTAACTCGTTTGATTAGTATGCATTTGAATCTATATCACTTATACCCCAAGTGTTTGAAGCTAAATCATATGTTTCGCGTGGATTTGAAGCTAAACCTTCTACATCGCATTGATTTGAAGCTAAGTCATGTGTCTCGCATGGATTTGAAGCTAACTCGTTCGTTTCGTCTCCATTTGAAACTATGTCACTTATATCGCAAGTATTTGAATCTAAATCATTTGTGCCGCATGGATTTGAAGCTGAACCTACTACATCGCATTGATTTGAAGCAAAATCTTGTGTATCGCATGGATTTGATGCTAAACCTTCTACATCGCATTGATTTGAAGCTAAATCATTTGTTTCGCATGGATTTGAATCTAAGCCTTGTCCTTCGAATTGATTTGAAGCTAAATCAAGTGTTTCGTATGGATTTGAAGCTAAACCTTCTACATCGCATTGATTTGAAGCTAAATCTTCTACATTCTACTGATTTGAAGCTAAACCTTCTACCTCTTATTGTTTTCAAGCTAAACCTTCTACATCGCAATGATTTGCCGCTAAATCATGTGTTTCGCATGGATTTGAAGCTAACTTGTTCGTTTCGCCTGCAGTTGAATCTACATTACTTATATCGCTAGTATTTGAAGCTAAATCATGTGTATCGCGTGGATTTTGAAGCTAACACGTTTGATTAGTCTTCATTTGAAGCTATATCACTTACACCCCAAGTGTTTGAAGCTATATCATTTGTTTCGCACGCATTTGAAGCTAAACCTTCTTCATCGCATTGATTTGCAGCTAAATCATGTGTTTCGCATGGATTTGAAGATAACTCGTTCGTTGCGCATGCAGTTCAATCTAAATAACGTATATCACAAGTATTTGAAGCTGAACCATTTGATTCGCATGGATTTGAAGCTAAGCCTTCTACTTCGCATTAATTGGAATTTAAATCACGTGTTTTGCATGGATTTGAAGCTAAACCTTCTACATCGCATTGATTTGAAGCTAAATCATGTATTTCGCATGCAGTTGAAGCTAAATCATGCCTTTCACAAGTATTTGAAGATGAACCATTTGAATCGCATTGATTTGCACCCGAGCCTTCTACTTCGCACTGATTTGCAGCTAAATAATGTGTTTCGCATTAATTTGAAGCTAACTCGTTCGTTGCGCATGCAGTTAAGTCTAAGTAACGTATATCACAAGTATTTGAAGCTAAACCATTTGATTCGCATGGATTTGAAGCTAAGCCTTCTACATCGCATTGATTTGAAGCTAAATCATTTGTTTCGCATGGATTTGAATCTAAGCCTTCTTCATCGCATTGATTTGCAGCAAAATCATGTGTTTCGCATGGATTTGAAGCTAACTCGTTCGATGCGCATGCAGTTCAATCTAAATAACGTATATCACAAGTATTTGAAGCTGAACCATTTGATTCGCATGGATTTGAAGCTAAGCCTTCTACTTCGCATTAATTGGAAGTTAAATCACGTGTTTTGCATGGATTTGAAGCTAAACCTTCTTCATCGCATTGATTTGAAGCTAAGTCATGTGTTTCGCATGCAGTTGAAGCTAAATCATGTCTTTCACAAGTATTTGAAGATGAACCATTTGAATCGCATTGATTTGAACCCGAGCCTTCTACTTCGCACTGATTTGCAGCTAAATAATGTGTTTCGCATGGATTTGAAGCTAAACCTTCTACATCGCATTGATTTGCAGCTGTATCATGTGTTTCGCTTGGATTTGAAGCTAAACCTTCTACATCGCATTGATTTGAAGCTAAATCATGTGTTTTGCATGGATTTGAAGCTAACTCGTTCGTTTCGCCTCCATTTGAAACTATATCACTTATATCGCAATCATTTGAAGCTAAATCATATGTGCCGCATGGATTTGAAGCTGAACATACTACATCACATTGATTTGAAGCTAAATCTTGTGTATCGCATGGATTTGAAGCTTACCATCTACATCGCATTGATTTGAAGCTAAATCATTTGTTTCGCATGGAATTGAAGCTACCTCGTTTGTTCCTCCTGCTTATGAAGCTATATCACTTATATCGCATGGATTTGAAGCTGAGCCTACTACATCGCATTGATTTGAAGCTAAATCTTGTGTATCGCATGGATTTGAAACTAAACCTTCTACATCACATTGATTTGCTGCTAAATCATGAGTTTTGAATGGATTTGAAGCTAACTCGTTCGTTTCGCCTGCAGTTGATTCTACATCACTTATATCGCAAGTATTTGAAGCTAAATCATGTGTATCGCGTGGATTTTGAAGCTAACTCGTTTGATTAGTATGCATTTGAATCTATATCACTTATACCCCAAGTTTTTGAAGCTAAATCATATGTTTCGCGTGGATTTGAAGCTAAACCTTCTACATCGCATTGATTTGAAGCTAAGTCATGTGTCTCGCATGGATTTGAAGCTAACTCGTTCGTTTCGTCTCCATTTGAAACTATGTCACTTATATCGCAAGTATTTGAATCTAAATCATTTGTGCCGCATGGATTTGAAGCTGAACCTACTACATCGCATTGATTTGAAGCTAAATCTTGTGTATCGCATGGATTTGATGCTAAACCTTCTACATCGCATTGATTTGAAGCTAAATCATTTGTTTCGCATGGATTTGAATCTAAGCCTTGTCCTTCGAATTGATTTGAAGCTAAATCAAGTGTTTCGTATGGATTTGAAGCTAAACCTTCTACATCGCATTGATTTGAAGCTAAATCTTCTACATTCTACTGATTTGAAGCTAAACCTTCTACCTCTTATTGTTTTCAAGCTAAACCTTCTACATCGCAATGATTTGCAGCTAAATCATGTGTTTCGCATGGATTTGAAGCTAACTTGTTCGTTTCGCCTGCAGTTGAATCTACATTACTTATATCGCTAGTATTTGAAGCTAAATCATGTGTATCGCGTGGATTTTGAAGCTAACTCGTTTGATTAGTCTTCATTTGAAGCTATATCACTTACACCCCAAGTGTTTGAAGCTATATCATTTGTTTCGCACGCATTTGAAGCTAAACCTTCTTCATCGCATTGATTTGCAGCTAAATCATGTGTTTCGCATGGATTTGAAGATAACTCGTTCGTTGCGCATGCAGTTCAATCTAAATAACGTATATCACAAGTATTTGAAGCTAAACCATTTGATTCGCATGGATTTGAAGCTAAACCTTCTACATCGCATTGATTTGAAGCTAAATCATGTATTTCGCATGCAGTTGAAGCTAAATCATGCCTTTCACAAGTATTTGAAGATGAACCATTTGAATCGCATTGATTTGCACCCGAGCCTTCTACTTCGCACTGATTTGCAGCTAAATAATGTGTTTCGCATGGATTTGAAGCTAAACCTTCTACATCGCATTGATTTGCAGCTGTATCATGTGTTTCGCATGGATTTGAAGCTAAACCTTCTACATCGCATTGATTTGAAGCTAAATCATGTTTTTTGCATGGATATGAAGCTAACTCGTTCGTTTCGCCTCCATTTGAAACTATATCACTTATATCGCAATCATTTGAAGCTAAATCATGTGTGCCGCATGGATTTGAAGCTGAACCTACTACATCACATTGATTTGAAGCTAAATCTTGTGTATCGCATGGATTTGATGCTTACCAACTACATCGCATTGATTTGAAGCTTAATCATGTGTTCCATATGGATTTGATGGTAACTCGTTTGTTTGGCATGCAGGTGTAGCTGAATAATGTATATCACAAGTATTTGTAGCTAATCCATTTGTTTCGCATGAATTTGAAGCTAAGCCTTCTACTTCGCATTAATTAGAAGTTAAATCACGTGTTTTGCATGGATTTGAATCTAAACCTTCTACAACGCATGGATTTGAAGCTAAATCATGTGTTTGGCATGGATTTCAAGCTAAACCTTCTGCATCGCATTGATTTGCAGCTGAATCATGTGTTTCGCATGGATTTGAAGCTAACTCGTTCGTTTCGCCTGTATTTGAAGGTAGATCAATTATATCGCAAGTATTAGAAGCTAAATCATGTGTTTCGCTTGGATTTGAAGCCAAACCTTCTACATCGCATTGATTTCAAGCTAAATCGTGTGATTCGCATGGATTTGAAGCAAACTCGTTCGTTGCGCATGCAGTTCAATCTAAATAACGTATATCACAAGTATTTGTAGCTAAACCATTTGTTTCGCATGAATTTGAAGCTAAGCCTTCTACTTCGCATTAATTAGAAGTCAAATTCACGTGTTTTGCATGGATTTGAATCTAAACCTTCTACAACGCATGGATTTGAAGCTAAATCATGTGTTTGGCATGGATTTCAAGCTAAACCTTCTTCATCGCATTGATTTGCAGCTAAATCATGTGTTTCGCATGGATCTGAAGCTAACTCGTTCGTTGCGCCTCCATTTGAAACTATGTCACTTATATCGCAAGTATTTGAAGCTAAATCATATGTGCCGCATGGATTTCAAGTTGAACCTACTACATCGCATTGATTTGAAGCTAAATCTTGTGTATCGCATGGATTTGAAACTAAAACCTTCTACATCGCATTGATTTGAAGCTAAATCATTTGTTTCGCATGGATTTGAATCTAAGCCTTCTCCTTCGAATTGATTTGAATCTAAATCATGTGTTTCGTATGGATTTGAAACTAAACCTTAACATCGGATTGATTTGAAGCTAAACCTTCTACATTCTATTGATTTGAAGCTAAACCTTATACCTCTTATTGTTTTGAAGCTAAACCTTCTACATCGCAATGATTTGCAGCTAAATCATGTGATTCGCATGGATTTGAAGCTAACTCGTTCGTTTCGCCTGCAGTTGAATCTACATTACATATATCGCTAGTATTTGAAGCTAAATCATGTGTATCGCGAGGATTTTGAAGCTAACTCCTTTGATTAGTCTTCATTTGAAGCTATATCACTTACACCCCAAGTGTTTGAAGCTATATCATTTGTTTCGCATGGATTTGAAGCTAAACCTTCTTCATCGCATTGATTTGCAGCTAAATCATGTGTTTCGCATGGATTTGAAGCTAACTCGTTCGTTGCGCATGCAGTTCAATCTTAATAAAGTATATCACAAGTATTTGAAGCTAAACCATTTGATTCGCATGGATTTGATGCTAAGCCTTCTACTTCGCATTAATTGGAAGTTAAATCACGTGTTTTGCATGGATTTGAAGCTAAACCTTCTACATCGCATTGATTTGAAGCTAAATCATGTGTTTCGCATGCAGTTGAAGCTAAATCATGTCTTTCACAAGTATTTGAAGATGAACCATTTGAATCGCATTGATTTGAAACCGAGCCTTCTACTTCGCACTGATTTGCAGCTAAATAATGTGTTTCGCATGGATTTGAAGCTAAACCTTCTACATCGCATTGATTTGAAGCTAAATCATGTGTTTCGCATGCAGTTGAATCTAAATCATGTCTTTCACAAGTATTTGAAGATGAACCATTTGAATCGCATTGATTTGAAACCGAGCCTCCTACTTCGCACTGATTTGCAGCTAAATAATGTGTTTCGAATGGATTTGAAGCTAAACCTTCTACATCGCATTGATTTGCAGCTGAATCATGTGTTTCGCATGGATTTGAAGCTAAACCTTCTACATCGCATTGATTTGAAGCTAAATCATGTGTTTTGCATGGATTTGAAGCTAACTCGTTCGTTTCGCCTCCATTTGAAACTATATCACTTATTTCGCAAGCATTTGAAGCTAAATCATATGTGCCGCATGGATTTGAAGCTGAACCTACTACATCGCATTGATTTGAAGTTAAATCTTGTGTATCGCATGGATTTGAAGCTAATCCTTCTACATCGCATTGATTTGAAGATAAATCGTGTGTTTCGCATGGATTTGAAGCTAAGCAATGTATATCACAATTATTTGTAGCTAAACCATTTGTTTCGCATGGATTTGAAGCTACGCCTTCTACTTCGCATTGATTTGAAGCTAAATCATTTGTTTCGCAAGGAATTGAAGCTACCTCGTTTTTTCCTCCTGCTTTTGAAGCTATATCACTTATATCGCATGGATTTGAAGCTGAACCTAATACATCACATTGATTTGAAGTTAAATCTTGTGTATCGCATGGATTTGAAGCAAACCATCTACATCGCATTGATTTGAAGCTTAATCATGTGTTTCGTATGGATTTGAAGCTACCTCGTTTGTTCCTCCAGCTTTTGAAGCTATATCACTTATATCGCAAGTATTTGAAGCTAAATCATATGTGTCGTATGGATTTGAAGCTGAACCTACTACATCACATTGATTTGAAGCTAAATCTTGTGTATCGCATGGATTTGAAGCAAACCATCTACATCGCATTGATTTGCAGCTGAATCATGTGTTTCGCATGGATTTGATGCTAACTCGTTCGATTCGCCTGTATTTGAAGCTAGATCACTTATATCGCAAGTATTTGAAGCTAAATCATGTGTTTCGCATGATTTGAAGCTAAACCTTCTACATCGCATTGATTTGCAGCTGAATCATGTGTTTCGCATCGATTTGAAGCTGAACCTTCTACATCGCATTGATTTGCAGCTGAATCATGTGTTTCGCATGGATTTGAAGCTAACTCGTTCGTTTCGCCTGCAGTTGAATCTACATCAATAATATCGCTAATATTTGAAGCTAAATCATGTGTTTCGCGTGGATTTTGAAGCTAACTCGTTTGATTAGTTTTCATTTGAAGCTATATCACTTACACCCCAAGTGTTTGAAGCTATATCATTTGTTTCGCATGGATTTGAAGCTAAACCTTCTTCATCGCATTGATTTGCAGCTAAATCATGTGTTTCGCATGGATTTGAAGCTAACTCGTTCGTTGCGCATGCAGTTCAATCTAAATAACGTATATCACAAGTATTTGAAGCTAAACCATTTGATTCGCATGGATTTGAAGCTAAGCCTTCTATTTCGCATTAATTGGAAGTTAAATCACGTGTTTTGCATGGATTTGAAGCTAAACCTTCTACATCGCATTGATTTGAAGATTAATCGTGTGTTTCGCATAGATTTGAAGCTAACTCGTTAGTTTCGCATGCAGTTGTAGCTAAATAATTTATATCACAATTATTTGTAGCTAAACCATTTGTTTCGCATGGAGTTGAAGCTACCTCGTTTGTTCCCCCTACTTTTGAAGCTATATCACTTATATCGCATGGATTTGAAGCTAAACCTTCTACATCGCATTGGTTTGAAGCTAAATCGTGTGTATCTCATCGATTTGAAGCTAGCTCGTTCGTTTCGCATGCAGTTGAAGCTATATCACTTATATCGCAAGCATCTGATGCTAAATCATTTGTTTTGCATGAATTTGAAGCTAAGCCTTCTACTTCGCATTCATTTGAAGCTAAATCATTTGTTTACCATGGGTTTGAATCTAAGCCTTGTCCTTCGAATTGATTTGAAGCTAAATCGTGTGTTTCGTATGGATTTGAAGATAATCGTTCTACATCGCATTGATTTGAAGCTAAATCATGTGTCTCGCATGGAATTGAAGCTACCTCGCTTGTTCCTCCAGCTTTTGAAGCTATATCACTTATATCGCAAGTATTAGAAGCTAAATCATATGTGTCGTATGGATTTGATGCAGAACCTTTTACATCGCATTGATTTGAAGCTAAATCTAGTGTATCGCATGGATTTGAAGCTAAACCTTCTACATCGCATTGATTGGCAGCAAAAATCATGTGTTTTGCATGGATTTGAAGCTAACTCGTTCGTTTCGCCTCCGTTTGAAACTATATCACTTATATCGCAAGTATTTGAAGCTAAATCATATGTGCCGCATGGATTTGAAGCTGAACCTACTACATCGCAGTGATTTGAAGCTAAATCTTTTGTATCGCATGAATTTGAATCTAAGCCTTGTACTTCGAATTGATTTGAAGCTAAATCATGTGTTTCGCATGGATTTGAAGCTAAACCTTGTACATCGCATTGATTTGAAGCTTATTCGTGCGTTTTGCATGGATTTGAATCTAACTCGTTTGTTTTCCCTGCATTTGAAGCTATATCAATAATATCGCAATTATCAGACGTTAAATCATTTCTTCGCATGGATTTGAAGCTAAACCTTCCACATCGCATTGATTTGCAGCTTAATCATGTGCATTGCATGGATTTGAAGCAAACTCGTTTGTTTCCCCTGCATTTGAAGCTATATCACTTATATAACAAGTATCTGATGCTAAATCATTTGTTTCGCATGGATTTGACGCTAAACCTTCTACATCGCATTGATTTGAAGCTTATTCGTGTGTTTTGCATGGATTTGAATCTAACTCGTTTGTTTCCCCTGCATTTGAAGCTATATCAATTATATCGCAATTATCAGACGCTAAATCATTTTTTTCGCATGGATTTGAAGCTAAACCTTCTACATCGCATTGATTTGCAGCTTAATCATGTGCATTGCATGGATTTGAAGCTAACTCGTTTGTTTCCCCTGCATTTGAAGCTATATCACTTATATAACAAGTATCTGATGCTAAATCATTTGTTTCGCATGGATTTGAAGCTAAACCTTCTACATCGCATTGATTTGAAGCTAAATTATGTGTTTCGCATGGATTTGAAGCTAACTCGTTTGTTTCGCATTCATTTGAAGCTTTATCACTTATATCGCATGCATCTGATGATAAATCATTTGTGTCGCATGGATTCGAAGCTGAACCATCTACATCGCATTGATTTGAAGCTTAATCATGTGTTTCGTATGGATTTGATGGTAACTCGTTTGTTTCGCATGCAGTTGTAGCTAAATAATGTATATCACAAGTATTTGTAGCTAAACCATTTGTTTCCCATGAATTTGAAGCTAAGCCTTCTACTTCGCATTGATTCGAAGCTAATTCATTTGATTCGCATGGAAATGAAGCTACCTCGTTTGTTCCTCCAGCTTTTGAAGCTAAATCACTTATATCGCAAGTATTTGAAGCTAAATCATATGTGTCGTATGGATTTGAAGCAGAACCTTCTACATCCCATTGATTTGAATCTAAATCTAGTGTATCGCGTGGATTTGAAGCTAAACCTTCTATATCGCATTGATTTGCAGCTCAATCATGTGTATCGCACAGATTTGAAGCTAAACCTTCGACATCGCATTGATTTGAAGCTAAACCATTTGTTTGACATGGATTTGAAGCTACGCCTTCTACTACGCATTGATTTGAAGCTAAATCATTTGTTTCGCATGGAATTGAAGATACCTCGTTTGTTCCTCCTGCTTATGAAGCTATATCACTTATATCGCATGGATTTGAAGCTGAGCCTACTACATCGTACTGATTTGAACATAAATCTTGTGTATCGCATGGATTTGTAGCAAACCATCTACATCGCATTTATTTGAAGCTTAATCGTGTGTTTCGTATGGATTTGATGGTAACTCGTTTGTTTCGCATGCAGTTGTAGCTAAATAATGTATATCGCAAGTATTTGTAGCTAAACCATTTGTTTCGCATGAATTTGAAGCGAAGCCTTCTACGTCGCATTGATTTGAAGCTAAATCATTTGACTCGCATGGAAATGAAGCTACCTCGTTTGTTCCTCCAGCTTTTGAAGCTAAATCACTTATATCGCAAGTATTTGAAGCTAAATCATATGTGTCGTATGGATTTGAAGCAGAACCTTCTACATCGCATTGATTTGAATCTAAATCTAGTGTATCGCGTGGATTTGAAGCTAAACCTTCTACATCGCATTGATTTGAAGCTCAATCATGTGTATCGCACGGATTTGAAGCTAAACCTTCTACATCGCATTGATTTGAAGCTAAACCATTTGTTTCACATGGATTAGAAGCTACGCCTTCTACTACGCATTGATTTGAAGCTAAATCATTTGTTTCGCATGGAATTGAAGCTACCTCGTTTGTTCCTCCTGCTTATGAAGCTATATCACTTATATCGCATAGATTTGAAGCTGAGCCTACTACATCGCATTGATTTGAAGCTAAATCTTGTATATCGCATGGATTTGAAGCAAACCATCTACATCGCATTGATTTGAAGCTTAATCATGTGTTTCGTATGGATATGATGGTAACTCGTTTGTTTCGCATGCACTTGTAGCTAAATAATGTATATCACAAGTATTTGTAGCTAAACCATTTGTTTCGCATGAATTTGAAGCTAAACCTTCTACATCGCTTTGATTTGAAGCTAAATCATTTGTTTCGCATGGATTTGAATCTAAGCCTTGTCCTTCGAATTGATTTGTAGCTAAATCATGTGTTTCGTATGGATTTGAAGCTAAACCTTAACATCGCATTGATTTGAAGCTAAACCATCTACATTGTATTGATTTGAAGCTAAACCTTCTACCTCTTATTGTTTTGAAGCTAAACCTTCTACATCGCAACGATTTGCAGCTAAATCATGTGTCGCATGGATTTGAAGCTACGCCTTCTACTACGCATTGATTTGAAGCTAAATCATTTGTTTCGCATGGAATTGAAGCTACATCGTTTGTTCCTCCTGCTTATGAAGCTATATCACTTATATCGCATGGATTTGAAGCTGAGCCTACTACATCGCATTGATTTGAAGCTAAATCTTGTATATCGCATGGATTTGAAGCAAACCATCTACATCGCATTGACTTGAAGCTTAATCATGTGTTTCGTATGGATTTGATGGTAACTCGTTTGTTTCGCATGCACTTGTAGCTAAATAATGTATATCACAAGTATTTGTAGCTAAACCATTTGTTTCGCATGAATTTGAAGCTAAGCCTACTACTTCGCATTGATTTGAAGCTAAATCATTTGTTTCGCATGGAATTGAAGCTACCTCGTTTGGTCCTCCAGCTTTTGAAGCTAAATCACTTATATCGCAAGTATTTGAAGCTAAATCATATGTGTCGTATGGATTTGAAGCAGAACCTTCTACATAGCATTGATTTGAATCTAAATCTAGTGTATCGCGTGGATTTGAAGCTAAACCTTCTATATCGCATTGAGTTGCAGCTAAATCATGTGTATCGCACGGATTTGAAGCTAAACCTTCTACATCGCATTGATTTGAAGCTAAACCATTTGTTTCACATGGATTTGAAGCTACGCCTTCTACTACGCATTGATTTGAAGCTAAATCATTTGTTTCGCATGGAATTGAAGCTACCTCGTTTGTTCCTCCTGCTTATGATGCTATATCACTTATATCGCATGGATTTGAAGCTGAGCCTACTACATCGCATTGATTTGAAGCTAAATCTTGTGTATCGCATGGATTTGAAACTAAACCTTCTACATCACATTGATTTGCTGCTAAGTCATGAGTTTTGAATGGATTTGAAGCTAACTCGTTCGTTTCGCCTGCAGTTGATTCTACATCACTTATATCGCAAGTATTTGAAGCTAAACCATGTGTATCGCGTGGATTTTGAAGCTAACTCGTTTGATTAGTATGCATTTGAAGCTATATCACTTATACCCCAAGTGTTTGAAGCTAAATCATATGTTTCGCGTGGATTTGAAGCTAAACCTTCTACATCGCATTGATTTGAAGCTAAATCATGTGTCTCGCATGGATTTGAAGTTAACTCGTTCGTTTCGCCTCCATTTGAAACTATGTCACTTATATCGCAAGTATTTGAAGCTAAATCATATGTGCCGCATGGATTTGAAGCTGAACCTACCACATCGCATTGATTTGAAGCTAAATCTTGTGTATCGCATGGATTTGAAGCTAAACCTTCTACATCGCTTTGATTTGAAGCTAAACCTTCTACATCGCTTTGATTTGAAGCTAAATCATTTGTTTCGCATGGATTTGAATCTAAGCCTTGTCCTTCGAATTGATTTGTAGCTAAATCATGTGTTTCGTATGGATTTGAAGCTAAACCTTAACATCGCATTGATTTGAAGCTAAACCATCTACATTGTATTGATTTGAAGCTAAACCTTCTACCTCTTATTGTTTTGAAGCTAAACCTTCTACATCGCAACGATTTGCAGCTAAATCATGTGTCGCATGGATTTGAAGCTACGCCTTCTACTACGCATTGATTTGAAGCTAAATCATTTGTTTCGCATGGAATTGAAGCTACATCGTTTGTTCCTCCTGCTTATGAAGCTATATCACTTATATCGCATGGATTTGAAGCTGAGCCTACTACATCGCATTGATTTGAAGCTAAATCTTGTATATCGCATGGATTTGAAGCAAACCATCTACATCGCATTGACTTGAAGCTTAATCATGTGTTTCGTATGGATTTGATGGTAACTCGTTTGTTTCGCATGCACTTGTAGCTAAATAATGTATATCACAAGTATTTGTAGCTAAACCATTTGTTTCGCATGAATTTGAAGCTAAGCCTTCTACGTCGCATTGATTTGAAGCTAAATCATTTGTTTCGCATGGAATTGAAGCTACCTCGTTTGTTCCTCCAGCTTTTGAAGCTAAATCACTTATATCGCAAGTATTTGAAGCTAAATCATATGTGTCGTATGGATTTGAAGCAGAACCTTCTACATAGCATTGATTTGAATCTAAATCTAGTGTATCGCGTGGATTTGAAGCTAAACCTTCTATATCGCATTGAGTTGCAGCTAAATCATGTGTATCGCACGGATTTGAAGCTAAACCTTCTACATCGCATTGATTTGAAGCTAAACCATTTGTTTCACATGTATTTGAAGCTACGCCTTCTACTACGCATTGATTTGAAGCTAAATCATTTGTTTCGCATGGAATTGAAGCTACCTCGTTTGTTCCTCCTGCTTATGATGCTATATCACTTATATCGCATGGATTTGAAGCTGAGCCTACTACATCGCATTGATTTGAAGCTAAATCTTGTGTATCGCATGGATTTGAAACTAAACCTTCTACATCACATTGATTTGCTGCTAAGTCATGAGTTTTGAATGGATTTGAAGCTAACTCGTTCGTTTCGCCTGCAGTTGATTCTACATCACTTATATCGCAAGTATTTGAAGCTAAACCATGTGTATCGCGTGGATTTTGAAGCTAACTCGTTTGATTAGTATGCATTTGAAGCTATATCACTTATACCCCAAGTGTTTGAAGCTAAATCATATGTTTCGCGTGGATTTGAAGCTAAACCTTCTACATCGCATTGATTTGAAGCTAAATCATGTGTCTCGCATGGATTTGAAGTTAACTCGTTCGTTTCGCCTCCATTTGAAACTATGTCACTTATATCGCAAGTATTTGAAGCTAAATCATATGTGCCGCATGGATTTGAAGCTGAACCTACCACATCGCATTGATTTGAAGCTAAATCTTGTGTATCGCATGGATTTGAAGCTAAACCTTCTACATCGCTTTGATTTGAAGCTAAACCTTCTACATCGCTTTGATTTGAAGCTAAATCATTTGTTTCGCATGGATTTGAATCTAAGCCTTGTCCTTCGAATTGATTTGTAGCTAAATCATGTGTTTCGTATGGATTTGAAGCTAAACCTTAACATCGCATTGATTTGAAGCTAAACCATCTACATTGTATTGATTTGAAGCTAAACCTTCTACCTCTTATTGTTTTGAAGCTAAACCTTCTACATCGCAACGATTTGCAGCTAAATCATGTGTCGCATGGATTTGAAGCTACGCCTTCTACTACGCATTGATTTGAAGCTAAATCATTTGTTTCGCATGGAATTGAAGCTACATCGTTTGTTCCTCCTGCTTATGAAGCTATATCACTTATATCGCATGGATTTGAAGCTGAGCCTACTACATCGCATTGATTTGAAGCTAAATCTTGTATATCGCATGGATTTGAAGCAAACCATCTACATCGCATTGACTTGAAGCTTAATCATGTGTTTCGTATGGATTTGATGGTAACTCGTTTGTTTCGCATGCACTTGTAGCTAAATAATGTATATCACAAGTATTTGTAGCTAAACCATTTGTTTCGCATGAATTTGAAGCTAAGCCTTCTACGTCGCATTGATTTGAAGCTAAATCATTTGTTTCGCATGGAATTGAAGCTACCTCGTTTGTTCCTCCAGCTTTTGAAGCTAAATCACTTATATCGCAAGTATTTGAAGCTAAATCATATGTGTCGTATGGATTTGAAGCAGAACCTTCTACATCGCATTGATTTGAATCTAAATCTAGTGTATCGCGTGGATTTGAAGCTAAACCTTCTATATCGCATTGATTTGCAGCTAAATCATGTGTATCGCACGGATTTGAAGCTAAACCTTCTACATCGCATTGATTTGAAGCTAAACCATTTGTTTCACATGGATTTGAAGCTACGCCTTCTACTACGCATTGATTTGAAGCTAAATCATTTGTTTCGCATGGAATTGAAGCTACCTCGTTTGTACCTCCTGCTTATGATGCTATATCACTTATATCGCATGGATTTGAAGCTGAGCCTACTACATCGCATTGATTTGAAGCTAAATCTTGTGTATCGCATGAATTTGAAACTAAACCTTCTACATCACATTGATTTGCTGCTAAATCATGAGTTTTGAATGGATTTGAAGCTAACTCGTTCGTTTCGCCTGCAGTTGATTCTACATCACTTATATCGCAAGTATTTGAAGCTAAACCATTTGATTCGCATGGATTTGAAGCTAAGCCTTCTACTTCGCATTAATTAGAAGTTAAATCACGTGTTTTGCATGGATTTGAATCTAAACCTTCTACAACGCATGGATTTGAAGCTAAATCATGTGTTTGGCATGGATTTCAAGCTAAACCTTCTGCATCGCATTGATTTGCAACTGAATCATGTGTTTCGTATGGATTTGAAGCTAACTCGTTCGTTTCGCCTGTATTTGAAGCTAGATCACTTATATCGCAAGTATTTGAAGCTAAATCATGTGTTTCGCTTGGATTTGAAGCCAAACCTTCTACATCGCATTGATTTTTAGCTAAATCGTGTGTTTCGCATAGATTTGAAGCTAACTCGTTTGTTTCGCATGCAGTGGTAGCTAAATAATGTATATCACAAGTATTTGTAGCTAAATGATATGTGCCGCATGGATTTGAAGCTGAACCTACTACATCGCATTGATTTGAAGCTAAATCTTATGTATCGCATGGATTTGAAGCTGAACCTACTACATCACATTGATTTGAACATAAATCTTGTGTATCGCATGGATTTGAAGCAAACCATCTACATCGCATTGATTTGCAGCTAAATCATGTGTTTCGCATGGATTTGAAGCTACGCCTTCTACTACGCATTGATTTGAAGCTAAATCATTTGTTTCGCATGGAATTGAAGCTACATCGTTTGTTCCTCCTGCTTATGAACCTATATCACTTATATCGCATGGATTTGAAGCTGAGCCTACTACATCGCATTGATTTGAAGCTAAATCTTGTATATCGCATGGATTTGAAGCAAACCATCTACATCGCATTGATTTGAAGCTAAACCATTTGTTTCACATGGATTTGAAGCTACGCCTTCTACTACGCATTGATTTGAATCTAAATCTAGTGTATCGCGTGGATTTGAAGCTAAACCTTCTATATCGCATTGATTTGCAGCTATATCATGTGTATCGCACGGATTTGAAGCTAAACCTTCTACATCGCATTGATTTGAAGCTAAACCATTTGTTTCACATGGATTTGAAGCTACGCCTTCTACTACGCATTGATTTGAAGCTAAATCATTTGTTTCGCATGGAATTGAAGCTACCTCGTTTGTTCCTCCTGCTTATGATGCTATATCACTTATATCGCATGGATTTGAAGCTGAGCCTACTACATCGCATTGATTTGAAGCTAAATCTTGTGTATCGCATGGATTTGAAGCTGAACCTACTACAACGCATGGATTTGAAGCTAAATCATGTGTTCGGCATGGATTTCAAGCTAAACCTTCTGCATCGCATTGATTTGCAACTGAATCATGTGTTTCGCATGGATTTGAAGCTAACTCGTTCGTTTCGCCTGTATTTGAAGCAAGATCACTTATATCGCAAGTATTTGAAGCTAAATCATGTGTTTCGCTTGGATTTGAAACCAAACCTTCTACATCGCATTGATTTTTAGCTAAATCGTGTGTTTCGCATAGATTTGAAGCTAACTCGTTTGTTTCGCATGCAGTGGTAGCTAAATATTGTATATCACAAGTATTTGTAGCTAAATGATATGTGCCGCATGGATTTGAAGCTGAACCTACTACATCGCATTGATTTGAAGCTAAATCTTGTGTATCGCATGGATTTGAAGCTGAACCTACTACATCACATTGATTTGAACATAAATCTTGTGTATCGCATGGATTTGAAGCAAACCATCTACATCGCATTGATTTGAAGCTTAATCATGTGTTTCGTATGGATTTGATGGTAACTCGTTTGTTTCGCATGCAGTTGTAGCTAAATAACGTATATCACAAGTATTTGTAGCTAAACAATTTGTTTCGCATGAATTTGAAGCTAAGCCTTCTACTTCGCATTGATTTGAAGCTAAATCATTTCTTTCGCATGGAATTGAAGCTACCTCGTTTGTTCCTCCAGCTTTTGAAGCTATATCATTTATATCGCAAGTATTTTAAGCTAAATCATATGTGTCGTATGGATTTGAAGCAGAACCTTCTACATCGCATTGATTTGAAGCTAAATCTAGTGTATCGCGTGGATTTGAAGCTAAACCTTCTACATCGCATTGATTTGAAGCTCAATCATGTGTATCGCACGGATTTGAAGCTAAACCTTCTACATCGTATTGATTTGAAGCTAAACCATTTGTTTCACATGGATTTGAAGCTACGCCTTCTACTACGCATTGATTTGAAGCTAAATCATTTGTTTCGCTTGGAATTGAAGCTACCTCGTTTGTTCCTCCTGCTTATGAAGCTATATCACTTATATCGCATGGATTTGAAGCTGAGCCTACTACATCGCATTGATTTGAAGCTAAGTCTTGTATATCGCTTGGATATGAAGCAAACCATCTACATCGCATTGATTTGAAGCTTAATCATGTGTTTCGTATGGATATGATGGTAACTCGTTTGTTTCGCATGCACTTGTAGCTAAATAATGTATATCACAAGTATTTGTAGCTAAACCATTTGTTTCGCATGAATTTGAAGCTAAGCCATCTACTTCGCATTTATTTGAAGCTAAATCATTTGTTTCGCATGGAATTGAAGCTACCTCGTTTGTTCCTCCAGCTTTTGAAGCTAAATCACTTATATCGCAAGTATTTGAAGCTAAATCATATGTGTACGTATGGATTTGAAGCAGAACCTTCTACATCGCATTGATTTGAATCTAAATCTAGTGTATCGCGTGGATTTGAAGCTAAACCTTCTATATCGCATTGATTTGCAGCTAAATCATGTGTATCGCACGGATTTGAAGCTAAACCTTCTACATCGCATTGATTTGAAGCTAAATCATGTGTCTCGCATGGATTTGAAGTTAACTCGTTCGTTTCGCCTCCATTTGAAACTATGTCACTTATATCGCAAGTATTTGAAGCTAAATCATATGTGCCGCATGGATTTGAAGCTGAACCTACCACATCGCATTGATTTGAAGCTAAATCTTGTGCATCGCTTGGATTTGAAGCTAAATCTTCTACATCGCATTGATTTGCAGCTGAATCATGTGTTTCGCATGGATTTGCAGCTAACTCGATCGTTTCGCCTGCATTTGAAACTATTTCACATATATCGCAAGTATTTGAAGCTAAATCATGTGTTTCTCTTGGATTTGAAGCTACCTCGTTTGTTCCTCCAGCTGTTGAAGCTATATCACATATATCGCAAGTATTTGAAGCTAAATCATATGTGTCCCATGGATTTGAAGCTCAACCTTCTACATCGCAATGATTTGAAGCTAAATCTTGTGTATCGCATGGATTTGAAGCTAAACCTTCTACATCACATTAATTTGCAGCTAAATCATGTGTTTCGCATGGATTTGAAGCTAACTCGTTTGATTACTCTGCATTTGAAGCTATATCACTTATACCCCAAGTGTCTGAAGCTAAATCATTTGTTTCGCATGGATTTGAAGCTACGCCTTCTACTACGCATTGATTTGAAGCTAAATCATTTGTTTCGCATGGAATTGAAGCTACCTCGTTTGTTCCTCCTACTTATGATGCTATATCACTTATATCGCATGGATTTGAAGCTGAGCCTACTACATCGCATTGATTTGAAGCTAAATCTTGTGTATCGCATGGATTTGAAGCAAACCATCTACATCGCATTGATTTGAAGCTTAATCATGTGTTTCGTATGGATTTGATGGTAACTCGTTTGTTTCGCATGCAGTTGATTCTACATCACTTATATCGCAAGTATTTGAAGCTAAATCATGTGTATCGCGTGGATTTTGAAGCTAACTCGTTTGATTAGTATGCATTTGAAGCTATATCACTTATATCGCAAGTATTTGAAGCTAAATCATATGTGACGCATGGAATTGAAGCTGAACCTACCACATCGCATTGATTTGAAGCTAAATCTTGTGTATCGCATGGATTTGAAGCTAAACCTTCTACATCGCATTGATTTGAAGCTAAATCATTTGTTTCGCATGGATTTGAATCTAAGCCTTGTCCTTCGAATTGATTTGTAGCTAAATCATGTGTTTCGTATGGATTTGAAGCTAAACCTTAACATCGCATTGATTTGAAGCTAAACCTTCTACATTGTATTGATTTGAAGCTAAACCTTCTACCTCTTATTGTTTTGAAGCTAAACCTTCTACATCGCAACGATTTGCAGCTAAATCATTTGTTTCGCATGGATTTGAAGCTAAACCTTCTTCATCGCATTGATTTGAAGCTAAATCATTTGTTTCGCATGGAATTGAAGCTACCTCGTTTGTTGCTCCTGCTTTTGAAGCTATATCACTTATATCGCATGGATTTGAAGCTAAGCCTTCTACTTCGCATTAATTAGAAGTTAAATCACGTGTTTTGCATGGATTTGAATCTAAACCTTCTACAACGCATGGATTTGAAGCTAAATCATGTGTTTGGCATGGATTTCAAGCTAAACCTTCTGCATCGCATTGATTTGCAACTAAATCATGTGTTTCGCATGGATTTGAAGCTAACTCGTTCGTTTCGCCTGTATTTGAAGCTAGATCACTTATATCGCAAGTATTTGAAGCTAAATCATGTGTTTCGCTTGGATTTGAAGCCAAACCTTCTACATCGCATTGATTTGAAGCTAAATCGTGTGTTACGCATAGATTTGAAGCTAACTCGTTTATATCACAAGTATTTGTAGCTAAATGATATGTGCCGCATGGATTTGAAGCTGAACCTACTACATCGCATTGATTTGAAGCTAAATCTTGTGTATCGCATGGATTTGAAGCTGAACCTACTACATCACATTGATTTGAACATAAATCTTGTGTATCGCATGGATTTGAAGCAAACCATCTACATCGCATTGATTTGAAGCTTAATCATGTGTTTCGTATGGATTTGATGGTAACTCGTTTGTTTCGCATGCAGTTGTAGCTAAATAATGTATATCACAAGTATTTGTAGCTAAACAATTTGTTTCGCATGAATTTGAAGCTAAGCCTTCTACTTCGCATTGATTTGAAGCTAAATCATTTCTTTCGCATGGAATTGAAGCTACCTCGTTTGTTCCTCCAGCTTTTGAAGCTATATCACTTATATCGCAAGTATTTTAAGCTAAATCATATGTGTCGTATGGATTTGAAGCTGAGCCTACTACATCGCATTGATTTGAAGCTAAATCTTGTATATCGCATGGATTTGAAGCAAACCATCTACATCGCATTGATTTGAAGCTTAATCATGTGTTTCGTATGGATATGATGGTAACTCGTTTGTTTCGCATGCACTTGTAGCTAAATAATGTATATCACAAGTATTTGTAGCTAAACCATTTGTTTCGCATGAATTTGAAGCTAAGCCTACTACTTCGCATTGATTTGAAGCTAAATCATTTGTTTCGCATGGAATAGAAGCTACCTCGTTTGTTCCTCCAGCTTTTGAAGCTAAATCACTTATATCGCAAGTATTTGAAGCTAAATCATATGTGTCGTATGGATTTGAAGCAGAACCTTCTACATCGCATTGATTTGAATCTAAATCTAGTGTATCGCGTGGATTTGAAGCTAAACCTTCTACATCGCATTGATTTGAAGCTAAACCATTTGTTTCACATGGATTTGAAGCTACGCCTTCTACTACGCATTGATTTGTAGCTAAATCATTTGTTTCGCATGGAATTGAAGCTACCTCGTTTGTTCCTCCTGCTTATGATGCTATATCACTTATATCGCATGGATTTGAAGCGGAGCCTACTACATCGCATTGATTTGAAGCTAAATCTTGTGTATCGCATGAATTTGAAACTAAACCTTCTACATCACATTGATTTGCTGCTAAATCATGAGTTTTGAATGGATTTGAAGCTAACTCGTTCGTTTCGCCTGCAGTTGATTCTACCTCACTTATATCGCAAGTATTTGAAGCTAAATCATGTGTATCGCGTGGATTTTGAAGCTAACTCGTTTGATTAGTATGCATTTGAAGCTATATCACTTATACCCCAAGTGTTTGAAGCTAAATCATATGTTTCGCGTGGATTTGAAGCTAAACCTTCGACATCGCATTGATTTGAAGCTAAATCATGTGTCTCGCATGCATTTGAAGTTAACTCGTTCGTTTCGCCTCCATTTGAAACTATGTCACTTATATCGCAAGTATTTGAAGCTAAATCATATGTGCCGCATGGATTTGAAGCTGAACCTACTACATCGCATTGATTTGAAGCTAAATCTTGTATATCGCATGGATTTGAAGCAAACCATCTACATCGCATTGATTTGAAGCTTAATCATGTGTTTCGTATGGATATGATGGTAACTCGTTTGTTTCGCATGCACTTGTAGCTAAATAATGTATATCACAAGTATTTGTAGCTAAACCATTTGTTTCGCATGAATTTGAAGCTAAGCCTTGTACTTCGCATTGATTTGAAGCTAACTCATTTGTTTCGCATGGAATTGAAGCTACCTCGTTTGTTCCTCCTGCTTATGAAGCTAAATCACTTTTATCGCATGTATTTGAAGCTAAATCATATGTGTCGTATGGATTTGAAGCAGAACCTTCTACATCGCATTGATTTGAATCTAAATCTAGTGTATCGCGTGGATTTGAAGCTAAACCTTCTACATCGCATTGATTTGAAGCTCAATCATGTGTATCGCACGGATTTGAAGCTAAACCTTCTACATCGCATTGATTTGAAGCTAAACCATTTGTTTCACATGGATTTGAAGCTACGCCTTCTACTACGCATTGATTTGAAGCTAACTCATTTGTTTCGCATGGAATTGAAGCTACCTCGTTTGTTCCTCCTGCTTATGAAGCTATATCACTTATATCGCATGGATTTGAAGCTGAGCCTACTACATCGCATTGATTTGAAGCTAAACCATTTGTTTCACATGGATTTGAAGCTACGCCTTCTACTATGCATTGATTTGAAGCTAAATCATTTGTTTCGCATGGAATTGAAGCTACCTCGTTTGTTCCTCCTGCTTATGATGCTATATCAC
This sequence comes from Megalopta genalis, assembly GCF_051020955.1. Classification (NCBI taxonomy): domain Eukaryota; kingdom Metazoa; phylum Arthropoda; class Insecta; order Hymenoptera; family Halictidae; genus Megalopta; species Megalopta genalis. The sequence continues at coordinate 71,386 of NW_027477402.1, forward strand.
TTATATCGCATGGATTTGAAGCTGAACCTACTACATCGCATTGATTTGAAGCTAAATCTTGCGTGTCGCATGAATTTGAAGCAAACCATCTACATCGCATGGATTTGAAGCTAAACCTTCTACATCGCATTGATTTGAAGCTAAATCTTCTACATTCTATTGATTTGAAGCTAAACCTTCTACCTCTTATTGTTTTGAAGATAAACCTTCTACATCGCAATGATTTGCAGCTAAATCATGTGTTTCGCATGGATTTGAAGCTAACTCGTTCGTTTCGCCTGCAGTTGAATCTACATTACTTATAACGCTAGTATTTGAAGCTAAATCATGTGTATCGCGTGGATTTTGAAGCTAACTCGGTTGATTAGTCTTCAATTGAAGTTATATCACTTACACCCCAAGTGTTTGAAGCTATATCATTTGTTTCGCATGGATTTGAAGCTAAACCTTCTTCATCGCATTGATTTGCAGCTAAATCATGTGTTTCGCATGGATTTGAAGCTAACCTGTTCGTTGCGCATGCAGTTCAATCTAAATAACGTATATCACAAGTATTTGAAGCTAAACCATTTGATTCGCATGGAATTGAAGCTGAACCTTCTACATCGCATTGATTTGAAGCTAAATCTTGTGTATCGCATGGATTTGAAGCTAAACCTTCTACATCACATTGATTTGCAGCTAAATCATGTGTTTCGCAAGGATTTTAATCTAAGCCTTGTCCTTCGAATTGATTTGAAGCTAAATCATGTGTTTTGTATGGATTTGAAGCTAAATCTTCTACATCGCATTGATTTGAAGCTGAATCATGTGTTTTGCATGGATTTGAAGCTAACTCGTTTGTTTCCCCTGCATTTGAAGCTATATCAATTATATCGCAATTATCAGATGCTAAATCATTTTTTTCGCATGGATTTGAAGCTAAACCTTCTACATCGCATTGGTTTGCTGCTTAATCATGTGCTTTGCATGGATTTAAAGCTAACTCGTTTGTTTCGCATGCAGTTGATGCTAAATCATGTATATCGCAAGTATCTGAACCTAAATCATTTGTTTCGCTCGAATTTGAATCTATTCCATGTGTTTCGCTTGAATTTTAAGCTAAATCATGTGCTTCGCATGGAATTGAAGCTAACTGGTTTGATTCGCCTTCATTTGAAGCTATATCACTTATATAGCAAGTATCTGATGCTAAATTATTTGTTTCGCATGGATTGGAAGCTAAACCTTCTTCATCGCATTGTTTTGCAGCTAAATCATGTGTTTCGCATGGATTTGAAGCTAAACCTTCTACATCGCATTGATTTGCAGCTAAATCATTTGATTCGCACGGATTTGAAGCTACCTCGTTTGTTTCGCCTGCATTTGGAGCTATTTCACATATATCGCATGTATCTCAAGCTAAATCATTGTTGTCGCATGCAGTTGAAGCTGAACCTACTACATCGCATTGATTTGAAGCTAAATCTTGTGTATCGCATGGATTTGAAGCTAACTCGTTAGTTTCGCATGCAGTTGTAGCTAAGTAATGTATATCACAAGTATTTGTAGCTAAACCATTTGTTTCGCATGGATTTGAATCTAAGCCTTGTCCTCCGAATTGATTTGAAGCTAAATCATGTGTTTCGTGTGGATTTGAAGCTAAACCTTAACATCGCATTGATTTGAAGCTAAACCTTCTACATTCTATTGATTTGAAGCTAAACCTTTTACCTCTTATTGTTTTGAAGCTAAACCTTCTACATGGCAATGATTTGCAGCTAAATCATGTGTTTCGCATGGATTTGAAGCTAACTCTTTCGTTTCGCCTGCAGTTGAATCTACAATACTTATATCGCTAGTATTTGAAGCTAAATCATGTGTATCGCGTGGATTTTGAAGCTAACTCGTTTGATTAGTCTTCATTTGAAGCTATATCACTTACACCCCAAGTGTTTGAAGCTATATCATTTGTTTCGCATGGATTTGAAGCTAAACCTTCTTCATCGCATTGATTTGCAGCTGAATCATTTGTTTCGCATGGATTTGAAGCTAACTCGTTCGTTTCGCCTGTATTTGAAGCTAGATCACTTATATCGCAAGTATTTAAAGCTAAATCATGTGTTTCGTTTGGATTTGGAGCTAACTCGTTTGTTTCGCATGCAGTTGTAGCTGAATAATGTATATCACAAGTATTTGTAGCTAAACCATTTGTTTCGCATAGATTTCAAGCAACGCCTTCTACTTCGCATTGATTTGAAGCTGAATCATTTGTTTCGCATGGAATTGAAGCCACCTCGTTTGTTCCTCCAGCTTTTGAAGCTATATCACTTATATCGCAAGTATTTGAAGCTAAATCATATGTGACGCACGGATTTGAAGCTGAACCTTCTACATCGCATTGATTTGAAGCTAAATCTTGTGTATCGCACGGATTTGAAGCTAAACCTTCTACATCGCATTGATTTGAAGCTAAACCATTTGTTTCGCATAGATTTCAAGCAACGCCTTCTACTTCGCATTGATTTGGAGCTAAATCATTTCTTTCGCATGGAATTGAAGCCACCTCGTTTGTTCCTCCTGCTTTTGAAGCTATATCACTTATATCGCATGGATTTGAAGCTGAGCCTACTACATCGCATTGATTTGAAGCTAAATCTTGTGTATCGCATGGATTTGAAACTAAACCTTCTATATCACATTGATTTGCTGCTAAATCATGAGTTTCGAATGGATTTGAAGCTAACTCGTTCGTTTCGCCTGCAGTTGAATCTACATCACTCATATCGCAAGTATGTGAAGCTAAATCATGTGTATCGCGTGTATTTCGAAGCTAACTCGTTTGATTAGTCTGCATTTGAAGCTATATCACTTACACCCCAAGTGTTTGAAGCTATATCATTTGTTTCGCATGGATTTGAATCTAAACCTTCTTCATCGCATTGATTTGAAGCTAAACCATTTGTTTCGCATAGATTTCAAGCAACGCCTTCTACTTCGCATTGATTTGAAGCTAAATCATTCGTTTCGCATGGGATTGAAGCCACCTCGTTTGTTACTCCAGCTTTTGAAGCTATATCACTTATATCGCAAGTATTTGAAGCTAAATCATATGTGACGCATGGATTTGAAGCTGAACCTTCTACATCGCATTGATATGAAGCTAAATCTTGTGTATCGCATGGATTTGAAGCTAAACCTTCTACATCACATTGATTTGCAGCTAAATCATGTGTTTTGCATGGATTTGTAGCAAACTCGTTCGTTTCGCTTCAATTTGAAACTATATCACTTATATCGCAAGTATCTGAAGCTAAATCATATGTCCCGCATGGATTTGAAGCTGAACCTACTACATCGCATTGATTTGATGCTAAATCTTGTGTAGCGCATGGATTTGAAGCTAAACCTTCTACATCGCATTGGTTTGCTGCTTAATCATGTGCTTTGCATGGATTTGAAGCTAACTCGTTTGTTTCGCATGCAGTTGATGCTAAATCATGTATATCGCAAGTATCTGAACCTAAATCATTTGTTTCGCTCGAATTTGAATCTATTCCATGTGTTTCGCTTGAATTTTAAGCTAAATCATGTGCTTCGCATGGAATTGAAGCTAACTGGTTTGATTCGCCTTCATTTGAAGCTATATCACTTATATAGCAAGTATCTGATGCTAAATTATTTGTTTCGCATGGATTGGAAGCTAAACATTCTTCATCGCATTGTTTTGCAGCTAAATCATGTGTTTCGCATGGATTTGAAGCTAAACCTTCTACATCGCATTGATTTGCAGCTAAATCATTTGATTCGCACGGATTTGAAGCTACCTCGTTTGTTTCGCCTGCATTTGGAGCTATTTCACATATATCGCATGTATCTCAAGCTAAATCATTGTTGTCGCATGCAGTTGAAGCTGAACCTACTACATCGCATTGATTTGAAGCTAAATCTTGTGTATCGCATGGATTTGAAGCTAAATCCTCTACATCGCATTGATTTGAAGATAAATCGTGTGTTTCGCATGGATTTGAAGCTAACTCGTTAGTTTCGCATGCAGTTGTAGCTAAGTAATGTATATCACAAGTATTTGTAGCTAAACCATTTGTTTCGCATGGATTTGAATCTAAGCCTTGTCCTCCGAATTGATTTGAAGCTAAATCATGTGTTTCGTGTGGATTTGAAGCTAAACCTTAACATCGCATTGATTTGAAGCTAAACCTTCTACATTCTATTGATTTGAAGCTAAACCTTTTACCTCTTATTGTTTTGAAGCTAAACCTTCTACATGGCAATGATTTGCAGCTAAATCATGTGTTTCGCATGGATTTGAAGCTAACTCTTTCGTTTCGCCTGCAGTTGAATCTACAATACTTATATCGCTAGTATTTGAAGCTAAATCATGTGTATCGCGTGGATTTTGAAGCTAACTCGTTTGATTAGTCTTCATTTGAAGCTATATCACTTACACCCCAAGTGTTTGAAGCTATATCATTTGTTTCGCATGGATTTGAAGCTAAACCTTCTTCATCGCATTGATTTGCAGCTGAATCATTTGTT
>NW_027477403.1:0-75892 GCF_051020955.1 Megalopta genalis
GATTTGAAGCTAAGCCTTCTACTCCGCATTGATTTGAAGCTAAATCATTTGTTTCGCATGGAATTGAAGCTACATCGCTTGTTCCTCCAGCTTTTGAAGCTATATCACTTATATCGCAAGTATTTGAAGCTAAATCATATGTGTCGCATGGATTTGAAGCTGAACCTACTACATCGCATTGATTTGAAGCTAAATCTTGTGTTTCGCATGGATTTGAAGCTAAACCTTCTACATCGCATTGGTTTGAAGCTAAATCATGTGTTTCGCATGGATTTGAAGCTAACTCGATTGTTTCGCATGCAGTTGTAGCTACATAATGTATATCACAAGTATTTCTAGCTAAACCATTTGTTTCGCATGGATTTGAAGCTATGCCTACTACTTCGCATTGATTTGAAGCTAAATCATTTGTTTCGCATGGATTTGAATCTAAGCCTTGTCCTTCGAATTGATTTGAAGCTAAATCATGTGTTTCGTATGGATTTGAAGCTAAACCTTCTACATCGCATTGATTTGTAGCTAAACCTTCTACATCACATTGATTTGCAGCTTAATCATGTGTATCTCATGGATTTGAAGCTAACTCGTTCGTTTCGCATGCAGTTGTAGCTAAATAATGTATATCACAAGTATTTGTAGCTAAACCATTTGTTTTGCATGGATTTGAAGCTAAGCATTCTACTTCGCATTCATTTGAAGCTAAATCATTTGTTTCGCATGGATTTGAAGCTACGCCTTCTACTTCGCATTGATTTTTTTATGAAAGCTAAATCATTTGATTCGCATGGAATTGAAGTTACCTCGCTTGTTCCTCCTGCATTTGAAGCTATATCACTTATATCGCATGGATTTGAAGCTGAACCTACTACATCGCATTGATTTGAAGCTAAATCTTGTGTATCGCATGGATTTGAAGAAAACCATCTACATCGCATTGATTTGAAGCTTAATCATGTGTTTCGCATAGATTTGAAGCTAAGCCTTCTACTTCGCATTCATTTGAAGCTAAATCATTTGTTTCGCATGGATTTGAGTCTAAGCATTGTTCTTCGAATTTATTTGAAGCTAAATCATGTGTTTCGCATGGATTTGAAGCTAAACCTTCTACATCGCATTGATTTGAAGCTAAATCATGTGTTTCGCATGGATTTGAAGCTAACTCGTTTGTTTCGCATGCAGTTGTAGCTACATAATGTATATCACAAGTATTTGTAGCTGAACCATTTGTTTCGCATGGATTTGAAGCTATGCCTTCTACTTCGCATTGGTTTGAAGCTAAATCATGTGTATCTCATGGATTTGCAGCTAACTCGTTCGTTGCGCATGCAGTTCAATCTAAATAACGTATATCACAATTATTTGAAGCTAAACCATTTGATTCGCATGGATTTGAAGCTAAGCCTTCTACTCCGCATTGATTTGAAGCTAAATCATTTGTTTCGCATGGAATTGAAGCTACATCGCTTGTTCCTCCAGCTTTTGAAGCTATATCACTTATATCGCAAGTATTTGAAGCTAAATCATATGTGTCGCATGGATTTGAAGCTGAACCTACTACATCGCATTGATTTGAAGCTAAATCTTGTGTATCGCATGGATTTGAAGCTAAACCTTCTACATCGCATTGGTTTGAAGCTAAATCATGTGTTTCGCATGGATTTGAAGCTAACTCGATTGTTTCGCATGCAGTTGTAGCTACATAATGTATATCACAAGTATTTTTAGCTAAACCATTTGTTTCGCATGGATTTGAAGCTATGCCTTCTACTTCGCATTGATTTGAAGCTAAATCATTTGTTTCGCATGGATTTGAATCTAAGCCTTGTCCTTCGAATTGATTTGAAGCTAAATCATGTGTTTCGTATGGATTTGAAGCTAAACCTTCTACATCGCATTGATTTGTAGCTAAACCTTCTACATCACATTGATTTGCAGCCAAATCATGTGTATCTCATGGATTTGAAGCTAACTCGTTCGTTTCGCATGCAGTTGTAGCTAAATAATGTATATCACAAGTATTTGTAGCTAAACCATTTGTTTTGCATGGATTTGAAGCTATGCCTTCTACTTCGCATTGATTTGAAGCTAAATCATTTGTTTCGCATGGATTTGAATCTAAGCCTTGTCCTTCGAATTGATTTGAAGCTAAATCATGTGTTTCGTATGGATTTGAAGCTAAACCTTCTACATCGCATTGATTTGTAGCTAAACCTTCTACATTCTATTGATTTGAAGCTAAACCTTCTACCTCTTATTGATTTGAAGCTAAACCTTCTACATCGCATTGATTTGAAGCTAAATCATTTGTTTCGCATGGAATTGTAGCTACCTCGTTTGTTCCTCCTGCATTTGAAGCTATATCACTTATATCGCATGGATTTGAAGCTGAACCTACTACATCGCATTGATTTGAAGCAAAATCTTGTGTATCGCATGGATTTGAAGAAAACCATCTACATCGCATTGATTTGAAGTTTAATCATGTGTTTCGCATGGATTTGATGCTAACTCGTTTGTTTCGCATGCAGTTGTAACTAAATAATATATATCACAAGTATTTGTAGCTAAACCAATTGTTTCCCATGAATTTGAAGCTAAGCCTTCTACTCCGCATTGATTTGAAGCTAAATCATTTGTTTCGCATGGAATTGAAGCTACATCGCTTGTTCCCCCAGCTTTTGAAGCTATATCACTTATATCGCAAGTATTTGAAGCTAAATCATATGTGTCGCATGGATTTGAAGCTGAACCTACTACATCGCATTGATTTGAAGCTAAATCTTGTGTATCGCATGGATTTGAAGCTAAACCTTCTACATCGCATTGGTTTCAAGCTAAATCATGTGAATCGCATGGATTTGAAGCTAACTCGTTCGTTTCGCATGCAGTTGTAGCTTAATAATGTATATCACAAGTATTTGTAGCTAAACCATTTGTTTTGCATGGATATGAAGCTAAGCCTTCTACTTCGCATTCATTTGAAGCTAAATCATTTGTTTCGCATGGATTTGAAGCTAAGCCTTCTACATCACATTGATTTGCAGCTAAATCATGTGTTTCGCATGGATTTGAAGCTAACTCGTTCGTCTCGCATGCAGTTGTAGCTTAATAATGTATATCACAAGTATTTGTAGCTAAACCATTTGTTTTGCATGGATTTGAAGCTAAGCCTTCTACTTCGCATTCATTTGAAGCTAAATCATTTGTTTCGCATCAATTTGAATCTAAGCCTTGTCCTTCGAATTGATTTGAAGCTAAACCATGTGTCTCGCATGGAATTGAAGCTACCTCGTTTGTTCCTACAGTATTTAAAGCTATATCACATATATCGCAAGTATTTGAAGCTAAAACATATGTGTCGCATGGATTTGAAGCTGAACCTACTACATCGCATTGATTTGAAGCTAAATCTTGTGTATCGCATGGATTTGAAGCTAAGTCGTTCGTTTCGCATGCAGTTGTAGCTTAATAATGTATATCACAAGTATTTGTAGCTAAACCATTTGTTTTGCATGGATTTGAAGCTAAGCCTTCTGCTTCGCATTCATTTGAAGCTAAATCATTTGTTTCGCATGGATTTGAAGCTAAGCCTTCTACATCACATTGATTTGCAGCTAAATCATGTGTTTCGCATGGATTTGAAGCTAACTCGTTCGTCTCGCATGCAGTTGTAGCTTAATAATGTATATCACAAGTATTTGTAGCTAAACCATTTGTTTTGCATGGATTTGAAGCTAAGCCTTCTACTTCGCATTCATTTGAAGCTAAATCATGTGTTTCGTATGGATTTGAATCTAAGCATTGTCCTTCGAATTGATTTGAAGCTAAATCATGTGTCTCGCATGGAATTGAAGCTACCTCGTTTGTTCCTACAGTATTTAAAGCTATATCACTTATATCGCAAGTATTTGAAGCTAAAACATATGTGTCGCAATGGATTTGAAGCTGAACCTACTACATCGCATTGATTTGAAGCTAAATCTTGTGTATCGCATGGATTTGAAGCTAAACCTTCTACATCGCATTGGTTATCAGCTAAATCATGTGTTTCGCATGGATTTGAAGCTAACTCGTTCGTTTCGCATGCAGTTGTAGCTTAATAATGTATATCACAAGTATTTGTAGCTAAACCATTTGTTTTGCATGGATTTGAAGCTAAGCCTTCTACTTCGCATTCATTTGAAGCTAAATCATTTGTTTCGCATCAATTTGAATCTAAGCCTTCTCCTTCGAATTGATTTGAAGCTAAACCATGTGTCTCGCATGGAATTGAAGCTACCTCGTTTGTTCCTACAGTATTTAAAGCTATATCACATATATCGCAAGTATTTGAAGCTAAAACATATGTGTCGCATGGATTTGAAGCTGAACCTACTACATCGCATTGATTTGAAGCTAAATCTTGTGTATCGCATGGATTTGAAGCTAAGTCGTTCGTTTCGCATGCAGTTGTAGCTTAATAATGTATATCACAAGTATTTGTAGCTAAACCATTTGTTTTGCATGGATTTGAAGCTAAGCCTTCTGCTTCGCATTCATTTGAAGCTAAATCATTTGTTTCGCATGGATTTGAAGCTAAGCCTTCTACATCACATTGATTTGCAGCTAAATCATGTGTTTCGCATGGATTTGAAGCTAACTCGTTCGTTTCGCATGCAGTTGTAGCTTAATAATGTATATCACAAGTATTTGTAGCTAAACCATTTGTTTTGCATGGATTTGAAGCTAAGCCTTCTACTTCGCATTCATTTGAAGCTAAATCATTTGTTTCGCATCAATTTGAATCTAAGCCTTGTCCTTCGAATTGATTTGAAGCTAAAGCATGTGTCTCGCATGGAATTGAAGCTACCTCGTTTGTTCCTACAGTATTTAAAGCTATATCACATATATCGCAAGTATTTGAAGCTAAAACATATGTGTCGCATGGATTTGAAGCTGAACCTACTACATCGCATTGATTTGAAGCTAAATCTTGTGTATCGCATGGATTTGAAGCTAAGTCGTTCGTTTCGCATGCAGTTGTAGCTTAATAATGTATATCACAAGTATTTGTAGCTAAACCATTTGTTTTGCATGGATTTGAAGCTAAGCCTTCTGCTTCGCATTCATTTGAAGCTAAATCATTTGTTTCGCATGGATTTGAAGCTAAGCCTTCTACATCACATTGATTTGCAGCTAAATCATGTGTTTCGCATGGATTTGAAGCTAACTCGTTCGTCTCGCATGCAGTTGTAGCTTAATAATGTATATCACAAGTATTTGTAGCTAAACCATTTGTTTTGCATGGATTTGAAGCTAAGCCTTCTACTTCGCATTCATTTGAAGCTAAATCATGTGTTTCGTATGGATTTGAATCTAAGCATTGTCCTTCGAATTGATTTGAAGCTAAATCATGTGTCTCGCATGGAATTGAAGCTACCTCGTTTGTTCCTACAGTATTTAAAGCTATATCACTTATATCGCAAGTATTTGAAGCTAAAACATATGTGTCGCAATGGATTTGAAGCTGAACCTACTACATCGCATTGATTTGAAGCTAAATCTTGTGTATCGCATGGTTTTGAAGCTAAACCTTCTACATCGCATTGGTTATCAGCTAAATCATGTGTTTCGCATGGATTTGAAGCTACCTCGTTTGTTCCTACAGTATTTAAAGCTATATCACATATATCGCAAGTATTTGAAGCTAAAACATATGTGTCGCATGGATTTGAAGCTGAACCTACTACATCGCATTGATTTGAAGCTAAATCTTGTGTATCGCATGGATTTGAAGCTAAGTCGTTCGTTTCGCATGCAGTTGTAGCTTAATAATGTATATCACAAGTATTTGTAGCTAAACCATTTGTTTTGCATGGATTTGAAGCTAAGCCTTCTGCTTCGCATTCATTTGAAGCTAAATCATTTGTTTCGCATGGATTTGAAGCTAAGCCTTCTACATCACATTGATTTGCAGCTCAATCATGTGTTTCGCATGGATTTGAAGCTAACTCGTTCGTTTCGCATGCAGTTGTAGCTTAATAATGTATATCACAAGTATTTGTAGCTAAACCATTTGTTTTGCATGGATTTGAAGCTAAGCCTTCTACTTCGCATTCATTTGAAGCTAAATCATTTGTTTCGCATCAATTTGAATCTAAGCCTTGTCCTTCGAATTGATTTGAAGCTAAACTATGTGTCTCGCATGGAATTGAAGCTACCTCGTTTGTTCCTACAGTATTTAAAGCTATATCACATATATCGCAAGTATTTGAAGCTAAAACATATGTGTCGCATGGATTTGAAGCTGAACCTACTACATCGCATTGATTTGAAGCTAAATCTTGTGTATCGCATGGATTTGAAGCTAAGTCGTTCGTTTCGCATGCAGTTGTAGCTTAATAATGTATATCACAAGTATTTGTAGCTAAACCATTTGTTTTGCATGGATTTGAAGCTAAGCCTTCTGCTTCGCATTCATTTGAAGCTAAATCATTTGTTTCGCATGGATTTGAAGCTAAGCCTTCTACATCACATTGATTTGCAGCTAAATCATGTGTTTCGCATGGATTTGAAGCTAACTCGTTCGTCTCGCATGCAGTTGTAGCTTAATAATGTATATCACAAGTATTTGTAGCTAAACCATTTGTTTTGCATGGATTTGAAGCTAAGCCTTCTACTTCGCATTCATTTGAAGCTAAATCGTGTGTTTCGTATGGATTTGAATCTAAGCATTGTCCTTCGAATTGATTTGAAGCTTACTCATGTGTCTCGCATGGAATTGAAGCTACCTCGTTTGTTCCTACAGTATTTAAAGCTATATCACTTATATCGCAAGTATTTGAAGCTAAAACATATTTGTCGCATGGATTTGAAGCTGAACCTACTACATCGCATTGATTTGAAGCTAAATCTTGTGTATCGAATGGATTTGAAGCTAAACCTTCTACATCGCATTGGTTTGAAGCTAATTCATGTGAACCGCATGGATTTGAAGCTAACTCGTTCGTTTCGCATGCAGTTGTAGCTAAATGATATATATCACAAGTATTTGTAGCTAAACCATTTGTTTTGCATGGATTTGAAGCTAAGCCCTCTACTTCGCATTCATTTGAAGCTAAATCATTTGTTTCGCATGGATTTGAAGCTAAGCCTTCTACATCACATCGATTTGCAGCGAAATCATGTGTTTCGCATGGATTTGAAGCTAACTCGTTCGTTTCGCATGCAGTTGTAGCTTAATAATGTATATCACAAGTATTTGTAGCTAAACCATTTGTTTTGCATGGATTTGAAGCTAAGCCTTCTACTTCGCATTCATTTGAAGCTAAATCATTTGTTTCGCATGGATTTGAATCTAAGCCTTGTCCTTCGAATTGATTTGAAGCTAAATCATGTGTTTCGTATGGATTTGATGCTAAACCTTCTACATCGAATTGATTTGAAGCTAAATCATGTGTCTCGCATGGATTTGAAGCTACCTCGTTTGTTCCTACAGTATTTAAATCTATATCACTTATATCGCAAGTATTTGAATCTAAAACATATGTGTCGCATGGATTTGAAGCTGAACCTACTACATCGCATTGATGTGAAGCTAAATCTTGTGTATCGCATGGATTTGAAGCTAAACCTTCTACATCGCATTGGTTTGAAGCTAAATCATGTGAATCGCATGGATTTGAAGCTGAACCTTCTACATCGCATTGGTTTGAAGCTAAATCATGTGAATCGCATGGATTTGAAGCTACCTCGTTTGTTCTTACAGTATTTAAAGCTATATCACTTATATCGCAAGTATTTAAAGCTAAAACATATGTGTCGCATGGATTTGAAGCTGAACCTACTACATCGCATTGATTTGAAGCTAAATCTTGTGTATCGCATGGATTTGAAGCTAAACCTTCTACATCACATTGATTTGCAGCTAAATCATGTGAATCGCATGGATTTGAAGCTAACTCGTTCGTTTCGCATGCAGTTGTAGCTAAATGATATATATCACAAGTATTTGTAGCTAATCCATTTGTTTTGCATGGATTTGAAGCTAAGCCTTCTACTTCGCATTCATTTGAAGCTAAATCATTTGTTTCGCATGGATTTGAATCTAAGCCTTGTCCTTCGAATTGATTTGAAGCTAAATCATGTGTTTCGTATGGATTTGAAGCCAAACCTTCTACATCGAATTGATTTGAAGCTAAATCATGTGTCTCGCATGGAATTGAAGCTACCTCGTTTGTTCCTACAGTATTTAAAGCTATATCACTTATATCGCAAGTATTTGAAGCTAAAACATATGTGTCGCAATGGATTTGAAGCTGAACCTACTACATCGCATTGATTTGAAGCTAAATCTTGTGTATCGCATGGATTTGAAGCTAAACCTTCTACATCGCATTGGTTTGCAGCTAAATCATGTGTTTCGCATGGATTTGATGCTAACTCGTTCGTTTCGCATGCAGTTGTAGCTTAATAATGTATATCACAAGTATTTGTAGCTAAACCATTTGTTTTGCATGGATATGAAGCTAAGCCTTCTACTTCGCATTCATTTGAAGCTAAATCATTTGTTTCGCATGGATTTGAAGCTAAGCCTTCTACATCACATTGATTTGCAGCTAAATCATGTGTTTCGCATGGATTTGAAGCTAACTCGTTCGTCTCGCATGCAGTTGTAGCTTAATAATGTATATCACAAGTATTTGTAGCTAAACCATTTGTTTTGCATGGATTTGAAGCTAAGCCTTCTACTTCGCATTCATTTGAAGCTAAATCATTTGTTTCGCATCAATTTGAATCTAAGCCTTGTCCTTCGAATTGATTTGAAGCTAAACCATGTGTCTCGCATGGAATTGAAGCTACCTCGTTTGTTCCTACAGTATTTAAAGCTATATCACATATATCGCAAGTATTTGAAGCTAAAACATATGTGTCGCATGGATTTGAAGCTGAACCTACTACATCGCATTGATTTGAAGCTAAATCTTGTGTATCGCATGGATTTGAAGCTAAGTCGTTCGTTTCGCATGCAGTTGTAGCTTAATAATGTATATCACAAGTATTTGTAGCTAAACCATTTGTTTTGCATGGATTTGAAGCTAAGCCTTCTACTTCGCATTCATTTGAAGCTAAATCTTGTGTATCGAATGGATTTGAAGCTAAACCTTCTACATCGCATTGGTTTGAAGCTAATTCATGTGAACCGCATGGATTTGAAGCTAACTCGTTCGTTTCGCATGCAGTTGTAGCTAAATGATATATATCACAAGTATTTGTAGCTAAACCATTTGTTTTGCATGGATTTGAAGCTAAGCCCTCTACTTCGCATTCATTTGAAGCTAAATCATTTGTTTCGCATGGATTTGAAGCTAAGCCTTCTACATCACATCGATTTGCAGCGAAATCATGTGTTTCGCATGGATTTGAAGCTAACTCGTTCGTTTCGCATGCAGTTGTAGCTTAATAATGTATATCACAAGTATTTGTAGCTAAACCATTTGTTTTGCATGGATTTGAAGCTAAGCCTTCTACTTCGCATTCATTTGAAGCTAAATCATTTGTTTCGCATGGATTTGAATCTAAGCCTTGTCCTTCGAATTGATTTGAAGCTAAATCATGTGTTTCGTATGGATTTGATGCTAAACCTTCTACATCGAATTGATTTGAAGCTAAATCATGTGTCTCGCATGGATTTGAAGCTACCTCGTTTGTTCCTACAGTATTTAAAGCTATATCACTTATATCGCAAGTATTTGAAGCTAAAACATATGTGTCGCAATGGATTTGAAGCTGAACCTACTACATCGCATTGATTTGAAGCTAAATCTTGTGTATCGCATGGATTTGAAGCTAAACCTTCTACATCGCATTGGTTTGCAGCTAAATCATGTGTTTCGCATGGATTTGATGCTAACTCGTTCGTTTCGCATGCAGTTGTAGCTTAATAATGTATATCACAAGTATTTGTAGCTAAACCATTTGTTTTGCATGGATATGAAGCTAAGCCTTCTACTTCGCATTCATTTGAAGCTAAATCATTTGTTTCGCATCAATTTGAATCTAAGCCTTGTCCTTCGAATTGATTTGAAGCTAAACCATGTGTCTCGCATGGAATTGAAGCTACGTAGTTTGTTCCTACAGTATTTAAAGCTATATCACATATATCGCAAGTATTTGAAGCTAAAACATATGTGTCGCATGGATTTGAAGCTGAACCTACTACATCGCATTGATGTGAAGCTAAATCTTGTGTATCGCATGGATTTGAAGCTAAACCTTCTACATCGCATTGGTTTGAAGCTAAATCATGTGAATCGCATGGATTTGAAGCTAACTCGTTCGTTTCGCATGCAGTTGTAGCTTAATAATGTATATCACAAGTATTTGTAGCTAAACCATTTGTTTTGCATGGATTTGAAGCTAAGCCTTCTACATCGCATTCATTTGAAGCTAAATCATTTGTTTCGCATGGATTTGAAGCTAAGCCTTCTACATCACATTGATTTGCAGCTAAATCATGTGTTTCGCATGGATTTGAAGCTAACTCGTTCGTCTCGCATGCAGTTGTAGCTTAATAATGTATATCACAAGTATTTGTAGCTAAACCATTTGTTTTGCATGGATTTGAAGCTAACTCGTTCGTTTCGCATGCAGTTGTAGCTTAATAATGTATATCACAAGTATTTGTAGCTAAACCATTTGTTTTGCATGGATTTGAAGCTAACCCTTCTACTTCGCATTCATTTGAAGCTAAATCATTTGTTTCGCATGGATTTGAATCTAAGCCTTGTCCTTCGAATTGATTTGAAGCTAAATCATGTGTTTCGTATGGATTTGATGCTAAACCTTCTACATCGAATTGATTTGAAGCTAAATCATGTGTCTCGCATGGATTTGAAGCTACCTCGTTTGTTCCTACAGTATTTAAATCTATATCACTTATATCGCAAGTATTTGAATCTAAAACATATGTGTCGCATTGATTTGAAGCTGAACCTACTACATCGCATTGATGTGAAGCAAAATCTTGTGTATCGCATGGATTTGAAGCTAAACCTTCTACATCGCATTGGTTTGAAGCTAAATCATGTGAATCGCATGGATTTGAAGCTGAACCTACTACATCGCATTGATTTGAAGCTAAATCTTGTGTATCGCATGGATTTGAAGCTAAACCTTCTACATCGCATTGGTTTGAAGCTAAATCATGTGAATCGCATGGATTTGAAGCTACCTCGTTTGTTCTTACAGTATTTAAAGCTATATCACTTATATCGCAAGTATTTAAAGCTAAAACATATGTGTCGCATGGATTTGAAGCTGAACCTACTACATCGCATTGATTTGAAGCTAAATCTTGTGTATCGCATGGATTTGAAGCTAAACCTTCTACATCACATTGATTTGCAGCTAAATCATGTGAATCGCATGGATTTGAAGCTAACTCGTTCGTTTCGCATGCAGTTGTAGCTAAATGATATATATCACAAGTATTTGTAGCTAATCCATTTGTTTTGCATGGATTTGAAGCTAAGCCTTCTACTTCGCATTCATTTGAAGCTAAATCATTTGTTTCGCATGGATTTGAATCTAAGCCTTGTCCTTCGAATTGATTTGAAGCTAAATCATGTGTTTCGTATGGATTTGAAGCCAAACCTTCTACATCGAATTGATTTGAAGCTAAATCATGTGTCTCGCATGGAATTGAAGCTACCTCGTTTGTTCCTACAGTATTTAAAGCTATATCACTTATATCGCAAGTATTTGAAGCTAAAACATATGTGTCGCAATGGATTTGAAGCTGAACCTACTACATCGCATTGATTTGAAGCTAAATCTTGTGTATCGCATGGATTTGAAGCTAAACCTTCTACATCGCATTGGTTTGCAGCTAAATCATGTGTTTCGCATGGATTTGATGCTAACTCGTTCGTTTCGCATGCAGTTGTAGCTTAATAATGTATATCACAAGTATTTGTAGCTAAACCATTTGTTTTGCATGGATATGAAGCTAAGCCTTCTACTTCGCATTCATTTGAAGCTAAATCATTTGTTTCGCATCAATTTGAATCTAAGCCTTGTCCTTCGAATTGATTTGAAGCTAAACCATGTGTCTCGCATGGAATTGAAGCTACCTAGTTTGTTCCTACAGTATTTAAAGCTATATCACATATATCGCAAGTATTTGAAGCTAAAACATATGTGTCGCATGGATTTGAAGCTGAACCTACTACATCGCATTGATGTGAAGCTAAATCTTGTGTATCGCATGGATTTGAAGCTAAACCTTCTACATCGCATTGGTTTGAAGCTAAATCATGTGAATCGCATGGATTTGAAGCTAACTCGTTCGTTTCGCATGCAGTTGTAGCTTAATAATGTATATCACAAGTATTTGTAGCTAAACCATTTGTTTTGCATGGATTTGAAGCTAAGCCTTCTACATCGCATTCATTTGAAGCTAAATCATTTGTTTCGCATGGATTTGAAGCTAAGCCTTCTACATCACATTGATTTGCAGCTAAATCATGTGTTTCGCATGGATTTGAAGCTAACTCGTTCGTCTCGCATGCAGTTGTAGCTTAATAATGTATATCACAAGTATTTGTAGCTAAACCATTTGTTTTGCATGGATTTGAAGCTAAGCCTTCTACTTCGCATTCATTTGAAGCTAAATCATGTGTTTCGTATGGATTTGAATCTAAGCATTGTCCTTCGAATTGATTTGAAGCTAAATCATGTGTCTCGCATGGAATTGAAGCTACCTCGTTTGTTCCTACAGTATTTAAAGCTATATCACTTATATCGCAAGTATTTGAAGCTAAAACATATTTGTCGCATGGATTTGAAGCTGAACCTACTACATCGCATTGATTTGAAGCTAAATCTTGTGTATCGAATGGATTTGAAGCTAAACCTTCTACATCGCATTGGTTTGAAGCTAATTCATGTGAACCGCATGGATTTGAAGCTAACTCGTTCGTTTCGCATGCAGTTGTAGCTTAATAATATATATCACAAGTATTTGTAGCTAAACCATTTGTTTTGCATGGATTTGAAGCTAAGCCTTCTACTTCGCATTCATTTGAAGCTAAATCATTTGTTTCGCATGGATTTGAATCTAAGCCTTGTCCTTCGAATTGATTTGAAGCTAAATCATGTGTTTCGTATGGATTTGAAGCCAAACCTTCTACATCGAATTAATTTGAAGCTAAATCATGTGTCTCGCATGGAATTGAAGCTACCTCGTTTGTTCTTACAGTATTTAAAGCTATATCACTTATATCGCAAGTATTTGAAGCTAAAACATATGTGTCGCATGGATTTGAAGCTGAACCTACTACATCGCATTGATTTGAAGCTAAATCTTGTGTATCGCATGGATTTGAAGCTAAGTCGTTCGTTTCGCATGCAGTTGTAGCTTAATAATGTATATCACAAGTATTTGTAGCTAAACCATTTGTTTTGCATGGATTTGAAGCTAATCCTTCTGCTTCGCATTCATTTGAAGCTAAATCATTTGTTTCGCATGGATTTGAAGCTAAGCCTTCTACATCACATTGATTTGCAGCTAAATCATGTGTTTCGCATGGATTTGAAGCTAACTCGTTCGTCTCGCATGCAGTTGTAGCTTAATAATGTATATCACAAGTATTTGTAGCTAAACCATTTGTTTTGCATGGATTTGAAGCTAAGCCTTCTACTTCGCATTCATTTGAAGCTAAATCATGTGTTTCGTATGGATTTGAATCTAAGCATTGTCCTTCGAATTGATTTGAAGCTAAATCATGTGTCTCGCATGGAATTGAACCTACCTCGTTTGTTCCTACAGTATTTAAAGCTATATCACTTATATCGCAAGTATTTGAAGCTAAAACATATTTGTCGCATGGATTTGAAGCTGAACCTACTACATCGCATTGATTTGAAGCTAAATCTTGTGTATCGAATGGATTTGAAGCTAAACCTTCTACATCGCATTGGTTTGAAGCTAATTCATGTGAACCGCATGGATTTGAAGCTAACTCGTTCGTCTCGCATGCAGTTGTAGCTTAATAATGTATATCACAAGTATTTGTAGCTAAACCATTTGTTTTGCATGGATTTGAAGCTAAGCCTTCTACTTCGCATTCATTTGAAGCTAAATCATGTGTTTCGTATGGATTTGAAGCTAACTTGTTCGTTTCGCATGCAGTTGTAGCTTAATAATATATATCACAAGTATTTGTAGCTAAACCATTTGTTTTGCATGGATTTGAAGCTAAGCCTTCTACTTCGCATTCATTTGAAGCTAAATCATTTGTTTCGCATGGATTTGAATCTAAGCCTTGTCCTTCGAATTGATTTGAAGCTAAATCATGTGTTTCGTATGGATTTGAAGCCAAACCTTCTACATCGAATTAATTTGAAGCTAAATCATGTGTCTCGCATGGAATTGAAGCTACCTCGTTTGTTCTTACAGTATTTAAAGCTATATCACTTATATCGCAAGTATTTGAAGCTAAAACATATGTGTCGCATGGATTTGAAGCTGAACCTACTACATCGCATTGATTTGAAGCTAAATCTTGTGTATCGCATGGATTTGAAGCTAAGTCGTTCGTTTCGCATGCAGTTGTAGCTTAATAATGTATATCACAAGTATTTGTAGCTAAACCATTTGTTTTGCATGGATTTGAAGCTAAGCCTTCTGCTTCGCATTCATTTGAAGCTAAATCATTTGTTTCGCATGGATTTGAAGCTAAGCCTTCTACATCACATTGATTTGCAGCTAAATCATGTGTTTCGCATGGATTTGAAGCTAACTCGTTCGTCTCGCATGCAGTTGTAGCTTAATAATGTATATCACAAGTATTTGTAGCTAAACCATTTGTTTTGCATGGATTTGAAGCTAAGCCTTCTACTTCGCATTCATTTGAAGCTAAATCATGTGTTTCGTATGGATTTGAATCTAAGCATTGTCCTTCGAATTGATTTGAAGCTAAATCATGTGTCTCGCATGGAATTGAAGCTACCTCGTTTGTTCCTACAGTATTTAAAGCTATATCACTTATATCGCAAGTATTTGAAGCTAAAACATATTTGTCGCATGGATTTGAAGCTGAACCTACTACATCGCATTGATTTGAAGCTAAATCTTGTGTATCGAATGGATTTGAAGCTAAACCTTCTACATCGCATTGGTTTGAAGCTAATTCATGTGAACCGCATGGATTTGAAGCTAACTCGTTCGTTTCGCATGCAGTTGTAGCTAAATGATATATATCACAAGTATTTGTAGCTAAACCATTTGTTTTGCATGGATTTGAAGCTAAGCCCTCTACTTCGCATTCATTTGAAGCTAAATCATTTGTTTCGCATGGATTTGAAGCTAAGCCTTCTACATCACATTGATTTGCAGCGAAATCATGTGTTTCGCATGGATTTGAAGCTAACTCGTTCGTTTCGCATGCAGTTGTAGCTTAATAATGTATATCACAAGTATTTGTAGCTAAACCATTTGTTTTGCATGGATTTGAAGCTAAGCCTTCTACTTCGAATTCATTTGAAGCTAAATCATTTGTTTCGCATGGATTTGAATCTAAGCCTTGTCCTTCGAATTGATTTGAAGCTAAATCATGTGTTTCGTATGGATTTGAAGCCAAACCTTCTACATCGAATTGATTTGAAGCTAAATCATGTGTCTCGCATGGAATTGAAGCTACCTCGTTTGTTCCTACAGTATTTAAAGCTATATCACTTATATCGCAAGTATTTGAAGCTAAAACATATGTGTCGCAATGGATTTGAAGCTGAACCTACTACATCGCATTGATTTGAAGCTAAATCTTGTGTATCGCATGGATTTGAAGCTAAACCTTCTACATCGCATTGGTTATCAGCTAAATCATGTGTTTCGCATGGATTTGAAGCTAACTCGTTCGTTTCGCATGCAGTTGTAGCTTAATAATGTATATCACAAGTATTTGTAGCTAAACCATTTGTTTTGCATGGATTTGAAGCTAAGCCTTCTACTTCGCATTCATTTGAAGCTAAATCATTTGTTTCGCATCAATTTGAATCTAAGCCTTCTCCTTCGAATTGATTTGAAGCTAAACCATGTGTCTCGCATGGAATTGAAGCTACCTCGTTTGTTCCTACAGTATTTAAAGCTATATCACATATATCGCAAGTATTTGAAGCTAAAACATATGTGTCGCATGGATTTGAAGCTGAACCTACTACATCGCATTGATTTGAAGCTAAATCTTGTGTATCGCATGGATTTGAAGCTAAGTCGTTCGTTTCGCATGCAGTTGTAGCTTAATAATGTATATCACAAGTATTTGTAGCTAAACCATTTGTTTTGCATGGATTTGAAGCTAAGCCTTCTGCTTCGCATTCATTTGAAGCTAAATCATTTGTTTCGCATGGATTTGAAGCTAAGCCTTCTACATCACATTGATTTGCAGCTAAATCATGTGTTTCGCATGGATTTGAAGCTAACTCGTTCGTTTCGCATGCAGTTGTAGCTTAATAATGTATATCACAAGTATTTGTAGCTAAACCATTTGTTTTGCATGGATTTGAAGCTAAGCCTTCTACTTCGCATTCATTTGAAGCTAAATCATTTGTTTCGCATCAATTTGAATCTAAGCCTTGTCCTTCGAATTGATTTGAAGCTAAACCATGTGTCTCGCATGGAATTGAAGCTACCTCGTTTGTTCCTACAGTATTTAAAGCTATATCACATATATCGCAAGTATTTGAAGCTAAAACATATGTGTCGCATGGATTTGAAGCTGAACCTACTACATCGCATTGATTTGAAGCTAAATCTTGTGTATCGCATGGATTTGAAGCTAAACCTTCTACACCGCATTGGTTATCAGCTAAATCATGTGTTTCGCATGGATTTGAAGCTAACTCGTTCGTTTCGCATGCAGTTGTAGCTTAATAATGTATATCACAAGTATTTGTAGCTAAACCATTTGTTTTGCATGGATTTGAAGCTAAGCCTTCTACTTCGCATTCATTTGAAGCTAAATCATTTGTTTCGCATCAATTTGAATCTAAGCCTTGTCCTTCGAATTGATTTGAAGCTAAACCATGTGTCTCGCATGGAATTGAAGCTACCTCGTTTGTTCCTACAGTATTTAAAGCTATATCACATATATCGCAAGTATTTGAAGCTAAAACATATGTGTCGCATGGATTTGAAGCTGAACCTACTACATCGCATTGATTTGAAGCTAAATCTTGTGTATCGCATGGATTTGAAGCTAAGTCGTTCGTTTCGCATGCAGTTGTAGCTTAATAATGTATATCACAAGTATTTGTAGCTAAACCATTTGTTTTGCATGGATTTGAAGCTAAGCCTTCTGCTTCGCATTCATTTGAAGCTAAATCATTTGTTTCGCATGGATTTGAAGCTAAGCCTTCTACATCACATTGATTTGCAGCTAAATCATGTGTTTCGCATGGATTTGAAGCTAACTCGTTCGTCTCGCATGCAGTTGTAGCTTAATAATGTATATCACAAGTATTTGTAGCTAAACCATTTGTTTTGCATGGATTTGAAGCTAAGCCTTCTACTTCGCATTCATTTGAAGCTAAATCATGTGTTTCGTATGGATTTGAATCTAAGCATTGTCCTTCGAATTGATTTGAAGCTAAATCATGTGTCTCGCATGGAATTGAAGCTACCTCGTTTGTTCCTACAGTATTTAAAGCTATATCACTTATATCGCAAGTATTTGAAGCTAAAACATATTTGTCGCATGGATTTGAAGCTGAACCTACTACATCGCATTGATTTGAAGCTAAATCTTGTGTATCGAATGGATTTGAAGCTAAACCTTCTACATCGCATTGGTTTGAAGCTAATTCATGTGAACCGCATGGATTTGAAGCTAACTCGTTCGTTTCGCATGCAGTTGTAGCTAAATGATATATATCACAAGTATTTGTAGCTAAACCATTTGTTTTGCATGGATTTGAAGCTAAGCCCTCTACTTCGCATTCATTTGAAGCTAAATCATTTGTTTCGCATGGATTTGAAGCTAAGCCTTCTACATCACATCGATTTGCAGCGAAATCATGTGTTTCGCATGGATTTGAAGCTAACTCGTTCGTTTCGCATGCAGTTGTAGCTTAATAATGTATATCACAAGTATTTGTAGCTAAACCATTTGTTTTGCATGGATTTGAAGCTAAGCCTTCTACTTCGCATTCATTTGAAGCTAAATCATTTGTTTCGCATGGATTTGAATCTAAGCCTTGTCCTTCGAATTGATTTGAAGCTAAATCATGTGTTTCGTATGGATTTGATGCTAAACCTTCTACATCGAATTGATTTGAAGCTAAATCATGTGTCTCGCATGGATTTGAAGCTACCTCGTTTGTTCCTACAGTATTTAAAGCTATATCACTTATATCGCAAGTATTTGAAGCTAAAACATATGTGTCGCAATGGATTTGAAGCTGAACCTACTACATCGCATTGATTTGAAGCTAAATCTTGTGTATCGCATGGATTTGAAGCTAAACCTTCTACATCGCATTGGTTATCAGCTAAATCATGTGTTTCGCATGGATTTGAAGCTAACTCGTTCGTTTCGCATGCAGTTGTAGCTTAATAATGTATATCACAAGTATTTGTAGCTAAACCATTTGTTTTGCATGGATTTGAAGCTAAGCCTTCTACTTCGCATTCATTTGAAGCTAAATCATTTGTTTCGCATCAATTTGAATCTAAGCCTTCTCCTTCGAATTGATTTGAAGCTAAACCATGTGTCTCGCATGGAATTGAAGCTACCTCGTTTGTTCCTACAGTATTTAAAGCTATATCACATATATCGCAAGTATTTGAAGCTAAAACATATGTGTCGCATGGATTTGAAGCTGAACCTACTACATCGCATTGATTTGAAGCTAAATCTTGTGTATCGCATGGATTTGAAGCTAAGTCGTTCGTTTCGCATGCAGTTGTAGCTTAATAATGTATATCACAAGTATTTGTAGCTAAACCATTTGTTTTGCATGGATTTGAAGCTAAGCCTTCTGCTTCGCATTCATTTGAAGCTAAATCATTTGTTTCGCATGGATTTGAAGCTAAGCCTTCTACATCACATTGATTTGCAGCTAAATCATGTGTTTCGCATGGATTTGAAGCTAACTCGTTCGTTTCGCATGCAGTTGTAGCTTAATAATGTATATCACAAGTATTTGTAGCTAAACCATTTGTTTTGCATGGATTTGAAGCTAAGCCTTCTACTTCGCATTCATTTGAAGCTAAATCATTTGTTTCGCATCAATTTGAATCTAAGCCTTGTCCTTCGAATTGATTTGAAGCTAAACCATGTGTCTCGCATGGAATTGAAGCTACCTCGTTTGTTCCTACAGTATTTAAAGCTATATCACATATATCGCAAGTATTTGAAGCTAAAACATATGTGTCGCATGGATTTGAAGCTGAACCTACTACATCGCATTGATTTGAAGCTAAATCTTGTGTATCGCATGGATTTGAATCTAAACCTTCTACACCGCATTGGTTATCAGCTAAATCATGTGTTTCGCATGGATTTGAAGCTAACTCGTTCGTTTCGCATGCAGTTGTAGCTTAATAATGTATATCACAAGTATTTGTAGCTAAACCATTTGTTTTGCATGGATTTGAAGCTAAGCCTTCTACTTCGCATTCATTTGAAGCTAAATCATTTGTTTCGCATCAATTTGAATCTAAGCCTTGTCCTTCGAATTGATTTGAAGCTAAACCATGTGTCTCGCATGGAATTGAAGCTACCTCGTTTGTTCCTACAGTATTTAAAGCTATATCACATATATCGCAAGTATTTGAAGCTAAAACATATGTGTCGCATGGATTTGAAGCTGAACCTACTACATCGCATTGATTTGAAGCTAAATCTTGTGTATCGCATGGATTTGAAGCTAAGTCGTTCGTTTCGCATGCAGTTGTAGCTTAATAATGTATATCACAAGTATTTGTAGCTAAACCATTTGTTTTGCATGGATTTGAAGCTAAGCCTTCTGCTTCGCATTCATTTGAAGCTAAATCATTTGTTTCGCATGGATTTGAAGCTAAGCCTTCTACATCACATTGATTTGCAGCTAAATCATGTGTTTCGCATGGATTTGAAGCTAACTCGTTCGTCTCGCATGCAGTTGTAGCTTAATAATGTATATCACAAGTATTTGTAGCTAAACCATTTGTTTTGCATGGATTTGAAGCTAAGCCTTCTACTTCGCATTCATTTGAAGCTAAATCATGTGTTTCGTATGGATTTGAATCTAAGCATTGTCCTTCGAATTGATTTGAAGCTAAATCATGTGTCTCGCATGGAATTGAAGCTACCTCGTTTGTTCCTACAGTATTTAAAGCTATATCACTTATATCGCAAGTATTTGAAGCTAAAACATATTTGTCGCATGGATTTGAAGCTGAACCTACTACATCGCATTGATTTGAAGCTAAATCTTGTGTATCGAATGGATTTGAAGCTAAACCTTCTACATCGCATTGGTTTGAAGCTAATTCATGTGAACCGCATGGATTTGAAGCTAACTCGTTCGTTTCGCATGCAGTTGTAGCTAAATGATATATATCACAAGTATTTGTAGCTAAACCATTTGTTTTGCATGGATTTGAAGCTAAGCCCTCTACTTCGCATTCATTTGAAGCTAAATCATTTGTTTCGCATGGATTTGAAGCTAAGCCTTCTACATCACATTGATTTGCAGCGAAATCATGTGTTTCGCATGGATTTGAAGCTAACTCGTTCGTTTCGCATGCAGTTGTAGCTTAATAATGTATATCACAAGTATTTGTAGCTAAACCATTTGTTTTGCATGGATTTGAAGCTAAGCCTTCTACTTCGAATTCATTTGAAGCTAAATCATTTGTTTCGCATGGATTTGAATCTAAGCCTTGTCCTTCGAATTGATTTGAAGCTAAATCATGTGTTTCGTATGGATTTGAAGCCAAACCTTCTACATCGAATTGATTTGAAGCTAAATCATGTGTCTCGCATGGAATTGAAGCTACCTCGTTTGTTCCTACAGTATTTAAAGCTATATCACTTATATCGCAAGTATTTGAAGCTAAAACATATGTGTCGCAATGGATTTGAAGCTGAACCTACTACATCGCATTGATTTGAAGCTAAATCTTGTGTATCGCATGGATTTGAAGCTAAACCTTCTACATCGCATTGGTTATCAGCTAAATCATGTGTTTCGCATGGATTTGAAGCTAACTCGTTCGTTTCGCATGCAGTTGTAGCTTAATAATGTATATCACAAGTATTTGTAGCTAAACCATTTGTTTTGCATGGATTTGAAGCTAAGCCTTCTACTTCGCATTCATTTGAAGCTAAATCATTTGTTTCGCATCAATTTGAATCTAAGCCTTCTCCTTCGAATTGATTTGAAGCTAAACCATGTGTCTCGCATGGAATTGAAGCTACCTCGTTTGTTCCTACAGTATTTAAAGCTATATCACATATATCGCAAGTATTTGAAGCTAAAACATATGTGTCGCATGGATTTGAAGCTGAACCTACTACATCGCATTGATTTGAAGCTAAATCTTGTGTATCGCATGGATTTGAAGCTAAGTCGTTCGTTTCGCATGCAGTTGTAGCTTAATAATGTATATCACAAGTATTTGTAGCTAAACCATTTGTTTTGCATGGATTTGAAGCTAAGCCTTCTGCTTCGCATTCATTTGAAGCTAAATCATTTGTTTCGCATGGATTTGAAGCTAAGCCTTCTACATCACATTGATTTGCAGCTAAATCATGTGTTTCGCATGGATTTGAAGCTAACTCGTTCGTCTCGCATGCAGTTGTAGCTTAATAATGTATATCACAAGTATTTGTAGCTAAACCATTTGTTTTGCATGGATTTGAAGCTAAGCCTTCTACTTCGCATTCATTTGAAGCTAAATCATGTGTTTCGTATGGATTTGAATCTAAGCATTGTCCTTCGAATTGATTTGAAGCTTACTCATGTGTCTCGCATGGAATTGAAGCTACCTCGTTTGTTCCTACAGTATTTAAAGCTATATCACTTATATCGCAAGTATTTGAAGCTAAAACATATTTGTCGCATGGATTTGAAGCTGAACCTACTACATCGCATTGATTTGAAGCTAAATCTTGTGTATCGAATGGATTTGAAGCTAAACCTTCTACATCGCATTGGTTTGAAGCTAATTCATGTGAACCGCATGGATTTGAAGCTAACTCGTTCGTTTCGCATGCAGTTGTAGCTAAATGATATATATCACAAGTATTTGTAGCTAAACCATTTGTTTTGCATGGATTTGAAGCTAAGCCCTCTACTTCGCATTCATTTGAAGCTAAATCATTTGTTTCGCATGGATTTGAAGCTAAGCCTTCTACATCACATCGATTTGCAGCGAAATCATGTGTTTCGCATGGATTTGAAGCTAACTCGTTCGTTTCGCATGCAGTTGTAGCTTAATAATGTATATCACAAGTATTTGTAGCTAAACCATTTGTTTTGCATGGATTTGAAGCTAAGCCTTCTACTTCGCATTCATTTGAAGCTAAATCATTTGTTTCGCATGGATTTGAATCTAAGCCTTGTCCTTCGAATTGATTTGAAGCTAAATCATGTGTTTCGTATGGATTTGATGCTAAACCTTCTACATCGAATTGATTTGAAGCTAAATCATGTGTCTCGCATGGATTTGAAGCTACCTCGTTTGTTCCTACAGTATTTAAATCTATATCACTTATATCGCAAGTATTTGAATCTAAAACATATGTGTCGCATGGATTTAAAGCTGAACCTACTACATCGCATTGATGTGAAGCTAAATCTTGTGTATCGCATGGATTTGAAGCTAAACCTTCTACATCGCATTGGTTTGAAGCTAAATCATGTGAATCGCATGGATTTGAAGCTGAACCTACTACATCGCATTGATTTGAAGCTAAATCTTGTGTATCGCATGGATTTGAAGCTAAACCTTCTACATCGCATTGGTTTGAAGCTAAATCATGTGAATCGCATGGATTTGAAGCTACCTCGTTTGTTCTTACAGTATTTAAAGCTATATCACTTATATCGCAAGTATTTAAAGCTAAAACATATGTGTCGCATGGATTTGAAGCTGAACCTACTACATCGCATTGATTTGAAGCTAAATCTTGTGTATCGCATGGATTTGAAGCTAAACCTTCTACATCACATTGATTTGCAGCTAAATCATGTGAATCGCATGGATTTGAAGCTAACTCGTTCGTTTCGCATGCAGTTGTAGCTAAATGATATATATCACAAGTATTTGTAGCTAATCCATTTGTTTTGCATGGATTTGAAGCTAAGCCTTCTACTTCGCATTCATTTGAAGCTAAATCATTTGTTTCGCATGGATTTGAATCTAAGCCTTGTCCTTCGAATTGATTTGAAGCTAAATCATGTGTTTCGTATGGATTTGAAGCCAAACCTTCTACATCGAATTGATTTGAATCTAAATCATGTGTCTCGCATGGAATTGAAGCTACCTCGTTTGTTCCTACAGTATTTAAAGCTATATCACTTATATCGCAAGTATTTGAAGCTAAAACATATGTGTCGCAATGGATTTGAAGCTGAACCTACTACATCGCATTGATTTGAAGCTAAATCTTGTGTATCGCATGGATTTGAAGCTAAACCTTCTACATCGCATTGGTTTGCAGCTAAATCATGTGTTTCGCATGGATTTGATGCTAACTCGTTCGTTTCGCATGCAGTTGTAGCTTAATAATGTATATCACAAGTATTTGTAGCTAAACCATTTGTTTTGCATGGATATGAAGCTAAGCCTTCTACTTCGCATTCATTTGAAGCTAAATCATTTGTTTCGCATGGATTTGAAGCTAAGCCTTCTACATCACATTGATTTGCAGCTAAATCATGTGTTTCGCATGGATTTGAAGCTAACTCGTTCGTCTCGCATGCAGTTGTAGCTTAATAATGTATATCACAAGTATTTGTAGCTAAACCATTTGTTTTGCATGGATTTGAAGCTAAGCCTTCTACTTCGCATTCATTTGAAGCTAAATCATTTGTTTCGCATCAATTTGAATCTAAGCCTTGTCCTTCGAATTGATTTGAAGCTAAACCATGTGTCTCGCATGGAATTGAAGCTACCTCGTTTGTTCCTACAGTATTTAAAGCTATATCACATATATCGCAAGTATTTGAAGCTAAAACATATGTGTCGCATGGATTTGAAGCTGAACCTACTACATCGCATTGATTTGAAGCTAAATCTTGTGTATCGCATGGATTTGAAGCTAAGTCGTTCGTTTCGCATGCAGTTGTAGCTTAATAATGTATATCACAAGTATTTGTAGCTAAACCATTTGTTTTGCATGGATTTGAAGCTAAGCCTTCTGCTTCGCATTCATTTGAAGCTAAATCATTTGTTTCGCATGGATTTGAAGCTAAGCCTTCTACATCACATTGATTTGCAGCTAAATCATGTGTTTCGCATGGATTTGAAGCTAACTCGTTCGTCTCGCATGCAGTTGTAGCTTAATAATGTATATCACAAGTATTTGTAGCTAAACCATTTGTTTTGCATGGATTTGAAGCTAAGCCTTCTACTTCGCATTCATTTGAAGCTAAATCATGTGTTTCGTATGGATTTGAATCTAAGCATTGTCCTTCGAATTGATTTGAAGCTAAATCATGTGTCTCGCATGGAATTGAAGCTACCTCGTTTGTTCCTACAGTATTTAAAGCTATATCACTTATATCGCAAGTATTTGAAGCTAAAACATATTTGTCGCATGGATTTGAAGCTGAACCTACTACATCGCATTGATTTGAAGCTAAATCTTGTGTATCGAATGGATTTGAAGCTAAACCTTCTACATCGCATTGGTTTGAAGCTAATTCATGTGAACCGCATGGATTTGAAGCTAACTCGTTCGTTTCGCATGCAGTTGTAGCTAAATGATATATATCACAAGTATTTGTAGCTAAACCATTTGTTTTGCAT
Source organism: Megalopta genalis (assembly GCF_051020955.1). Classification (NCBI taxonomy): domain Eukaryota; kingdom Metazoa; phylum Arthropoda; class Insecta; order Hymenoptera; family Halictidae; genus Megalopta; species Megalopta genalis. Next base: position 25,004 of record NW_027477403.1, read on the forward strand.
GGATTTGAAGCTAAGCCCTCTACTTCGCATTCATTTGAAGCTAAATCATTTGTTTCGCATGGATTTGAAGCTAAGCCTTCTACATCACATCGATTTGCAGCGAAATCATGTGTTTCGCATGGATTTGAAGCTAACTCGTTCGTTTCGCATGCAGTTGTAGCTTAATAATGTATATCACAAGTATTTGTAGCTAAACCATTTGTTTTGCATGGATTTGAAGCTAAGCCTTCTACTTCGCATTCATTTGAAGCTAAATCATTTGTTTCGCATGGATTTGAATCTAAGCCTTGTCCTTCGAATTGATTTGAAGCTAAATCATGTGTTTCGTATGGATTTGATGCTAAACCTTCTACATCGAATTGATTTGAAGCTAAATCATGTGTCTCGCATGGATTTGAAGCTACCTCGTTTGTTCCTACAGTATTTAAAGCTATATCACTTATATCGCAAGTATTTGAAGCTAAAACATATGTGTCGCAATGGATTTGAAGCTGAACCTACTACATCGCATTGATTTGAAGCTAAATCTTGTGTATCGCATGGATTTGAAGCTAAACCTTCTACATCGCATTGGTTTGCAGCTAAATCATGTGTTTCGCATGGATTTGATGCTAACTCGTTCGTTTCGCATGCAGTTGTAGCTTAATAATGTATATCACAAGTATTTGTAGCTAAACCATTTGTTTTGCATGGATATGAAGCTAAGCCTTCTACTTCGCATTCATTTGAAGCTAAATCATTTGTTTCGCATCAATTTGAATCTAAGCCTTGTCCTTCGAATTGATTTGAAGCTAAACCATGTGTCTCGCATGGAATTGAAGCTACCTAGTTTGTTCCTACAGTATTTAAAGCTATATCACATATATCGCAAGTATTTGAAGCTAAAACATATGTGTCGCATGGATTTGAAGCTGAACCTACTACATCGCATTGATGTGAAGCTAAATCTTGTGTATCGCATGGATTTGAAGCTAAACCTTCTACATCGCATTGGTTTGAAGCTAAATCATGTGAATCGCATGGATTTGAAGCTAACTCGTTCGTTTCGCATGCAGTTGTAGCTTAATAATGTATATCACAAGTATTTGTAGCTAAACCATTTGTTTTGCATGGATTTGAAGCTAAGCCTTCTACATCGCATTCATTTGAAGCTAAATCATTTGTTTCGCATGGATTTGAAGCTAAGCCTTCTACATCACATTGATTTGCAGCTAAATCATGTGTTTCGCATGGATTTGAAGCTAACTCGTTCGTCTCGCATGCAGTTGTAGCTTAATAATGTATATCACAAGTATTTGTAGCTAAACCATTTGTTTTGCATGGATTTGAAGCTAACTCGTTCGTTTCGCATGCAGTTGTAGCTTAATAATGTATATCACAAGTATTTGTAGCTAAACCATTTGTTTTGCATGGATTTGAAGCTAAGCCTTCTACTTCGCATTCATTTGAAGCTAAATCATTTGTTTCGCATGGATTTGAATCTAAGCCTTGTCCTTCGAATTGATTTGAAACTAAATCATGTGTTTCGTATGGATTTGAAGCCAAACCTTCTACATCGAATTGATTTGAAGCTAAATCATGTGTCTCGCATGGAATTGAAGCTACCTCGTTTGTTCCTACAGTATTTAAAGCTATATCACTTATATCGCAAGTATTTGAAGCTAAAACATATGTGTCGCAATGGATTTGAAGCTGAACCTACTACATCGCATTGATTTGAAGCTAAATCTTGTGTATCGCATGGATTTGAAGCTAAACCTTCTACATCGCATTGGTTATCAGCTAAATCATGTGTTTCGCATGGATTTGAAGCTAACTCGTTCGTTTCGCATGCAGTTGTAGCTTAATAATGTATATCACAAGTATTTGTAGCTAAACCATTTGTTTTGCATGGATTTGAAGCTAAGCCTTCTACTTCGCATTCATTTGAAGCTAAATCATTTGTTTCGCATCAATTTGAATCTAAGCCTTCTCCTTCGAATTGATTTGAAGCTAAACCATGTGTCTCGCATGGAATTGAAGCTACCTCGTTTGTTCCTACAGTATTTAAAGCTATATCACATATATCGCAAGTATTTGAAGCTAAAACATATGTGTCGCATGGATTTGAAGCTGAACCTACTACATCGCATTGATTTGAAGCTAAATCTTGTGTATCGCATGGATTTGAAGCTAAGTCGTTCGTTTCGCATGCAGTTGTAGCTTAATAATGTATATCACAAGTATTTGTAGCTAAACCATTTGTTTTGCATGGATTTGAAGCTAAGCCTTCTGCTTCGCATTCATTTGAAGCTAAATCATTTGTTTCGCATGGATTTGAAGCTAAGCCTTCTACATCACATTGATTTGCAGCTAAATCATGTGTTTCGCATGGATTTGAAGCTAACTCGTTCGTTTCGCATGCAGTTGTAGCTTAATAATGTATATCACAAGTATTTGTAGCTAAACCATTTGTTTTGCATGGATTTGAAGCTAAGCCTTCTACTTCGCATTCATTTGAAGCTAAATCATTTGTTTCGCATCAATTTGAATCTAAGCCTTGTCCTTCGAATTGATTTGAAGCTAAACCATGTGTCTCGCATGGAATTGAAGCTACCTCGTTTGTTCCTACAGTATTTAAAGCTATATCACATATATCGCAAGTATTTGAAGCTAAAACATATGTGTCGCATGGATTTGAAGCTGAACCTACTACATCGCATTGATTTGAAGCTAAATCTTGTGTATCGCATGGATTTGAATCTAAACCTTCTACACCGCATTGGTTATCAGCTAAATCATGTGTTTCGCATGGATTTGAAGCTAACTCGTTCGTTTCGCATGCAGTTGTAGCTTAATAATGTATATCACAAGTATTTGTAGCTAAACCATTTGTTTTGCATGGATTTGAAGCTAAGCCTTCTACTTCGCATTCATTTGAAGCTAAATCATTTGTTTCGCATCAATTTGAATCTAAGCCTTGTCCTTCGAATTGATTTGAAGCTAAACCATGTGTCTCGCATGGAATTGAAGCTACCTCGTTTGTTCCTACAGTATTTAAAGCTATATCACTTATATCGCAAGTATTTGAAGCTAAAACATATTTGTCGCATGGATTTGAAGCTGAACCTACTACATCGCATTGATTTGAAGCTAAATCTTGTGTATCGAATGGATTTGAAGCTAAACCTTCTACATCGCATTGGTTTGAAGCTAATTCATGTGAACCGCATGGATTTGAAGCTAACTCGTTCGTTTCGCATGCAGTTGTAGCTAAATGATATATATCACAAGTATTTGTAGCTAAACCATTTGTTTTGCATGGATTTGAAGCTAAGCCCTCTACTTCGCATTCATTTGAAGCTAAATCATTTGTTTCGCATGGATTTGAAGCTAAGCCTTCTATATCACATCGATTTGCAGCGAAATCATGTGTTTCGCATGGATTTGAAGCTAACTCGTTCGTTTCGCATGCAGTTGTAGCTTAATAATGTATATCACAAGTATTTGTAGCTAAACCATTTGTTTTGCATGGATTTGAAGCTAAGCCTTCTACTTCGCATTCATTTGAAGCTAAATCATTTGTTTCGCATGGATTTGAATCTAAGCCTTGTCCTTCGAATTGATTTGAAGCTAAATCATGTGTTTCGTATGGATTTGATGCTAAACCTTCTACATCGAATTGATTTGAAGCTAAATCATGTGTCTCGCATGGATTTGAAGCTACCTCGTTTGTTCCTACAGTATTTAAAGCTATATCACTTATATCGCAAGTATTTGAAGCTAAAACATATGTGTCGCAATGGATTTGAAGCTGAACCTACTACATCGCATTGATTTGAAGCTAAATCTTGTGTATCGCATGGATTTGAAGCTAAACCTTCTACATCGCATTGGTTTGCAGCTAAATCATGTGTTTCGCATGGATTTGATGCTAACTCGTTCGTTTCGCATGCAGTTGTAGCTTAATAATGTATATCACAAGTATTTGTAGCTAAACCATTTGTTTTGCATGGATATGAAGCTAAGCCTTCTACTTCGCATTCATTTGAAGCTAAATCATTTGTTTCGCATCAATTTGAATCTAAGCCTTGTCCTTCGAATTGATTTGAAGCTAAACCATGTGTCTCGCATGGAATTGAAGCTACCTAGTTTGTTCCTACAATATTTAAAGCTATATCACATATATCGCAAGTATTTGAAGCTAAAACATATGTGTCGCATGGATTTGAAGCTGAACCTACTACATCGCATTGATGTGAAGCTAAATCTTGTGTATCGCATGGATTTGAAGCTAAACCTTCTACATCGCATTGGTTTGAAGCTAAATCATGTGAATCGCATGGATTTGAAGCTAACTCGTTCGTTTCGCATGCAGTTGTAGCTTAATAATGTATATCACAAGTATTTGTAGCTAAACCATTTGTTTTGCATGGATTTGAAGCTAAGCCTTCTACATCGCATTCATTTGAAGCTAAATCATTTGTTTCGCATGGATTTGAAGCTAAGCCTTCTACATCACATTGATTTGCAGCTAAATCATGTGTTTCGCATGGATTTGAAGCTAACTCGTTCGTCTCGCATGCAGTTGTAGCTTAATAATGTATATCACAAGTATTTGTAGCTAAACCATTTGTTTTGCATGGATTTGAAGCTAACTCGTTCGTTTCGCATGCAGTTGTAGCTTAATAATGTATATCACAAGTATTTGTAGCTAAACCATTTGTTTTGCATGGATTTGAAGCTAAGCCTTCTACTTCGCATTCATTTGAAGCTAAATCATTTGTTTCGCATGGATTTGAATCTAAGCCTTGTCCTTCGAATTGATTTGAAGCTAAATCATGTGTTTCGTATGGATTTGATGCTAAACCTTCTACATCGAATTGATTTGAAGCTAAATCATGTGTCTCGCATGGATTTGAAGCTACCTCGTTTGTTCCTACAGTATTTAAATCTATATCACTTATATCGCAAGTATTTGAATCTAAAACATATGTGTCGCATGGATTTGAAGCTGAACCTACTACATCGCATTGATGTGAAGCTAAATCTTGTGTATCGCATGGATTTGAAGCTAAACCTTCTACATCGCATTGGTTTGAAGCCAAATCATGTGAATCGCATGGATTTGAAGCTGAACCTACTACATCGCATTGATTTGAAGCTAAATCTTGTGTATCGCATGGATTTGAAGCTAAACCTTCTACATCGCATTGGTTTGAAGCTAAATCATGTGAATCGCATGGATTTGAAGCTACCTCGTTTGTTCTTACAGTATTTACAGCTATATCACTTATATCGCAAGTATTTAAAGCTAAAACATATGTGTCGCATGGATTTGAAGCTGAACCTACTACATCGCATTGATTTGAAGCTAAATCTTGTGTATCGCATGGATTTGAAGCTAAACCTTCTACATCACATTGATTTGCAGCTAAATCATGTGAATCGCATGGATTTGAAGCTAACTCGTTCGTTTCGCATGCAGTTGTAGCTAAATGATATATATCACAAGTATTTGTAGCTAATCCATTTGTTTTGCATGGATTTGAAGCTAAGCCTTCTACTTCGCATTCATTTGAAGCTAAATCATTTGTTTCGCATGGATTTGAATCTAAGCCTTGTCCTTCGAATTGATTTGAAGCTAAATCATGTGTTTCGTATGGATTTGAAGCCAAACCTTCTACATCGAATTGATTTGAAGCTAAATCATGTGTCTCGCATGGAATTGAAGCTACCTCGTTTGTTCCTACAGTATTTAAAGCTATATCACTTATATCGCAAGTATTTGAAGCTAAAACATATGTGTCGCAATGGATTTGAAGCTGAACCTACTACATCGCATTGATTTGAAGCTAAATCTTGTGTATCGCATGGATTTGAAGCTAAACCTTCTACATCGCATTGGTTTGCAGCTAAATCATGTGTTTCGCATGGATTTGATGCTAACTCGTTCGTTTCGCATGCAGTTGTAGCTTAATAATGTATATCACAAGTATTTGTAGCTAAACCATTTGTTTTGCATGGATATGAAGCTAAGCCTTCTACTTCGCATTCATTTGAAGCTAAATCATTTGTTTCGCATCAATTTGAATCTAAGCCTTGTCCTTCGAATTGATTTGAAGCTAAACCATGTGTCTCGCATGGAATTGAAGCTACCTAGTTTGTTCCTACAGTATTTAAAGCTATATCACATATATCGCAAGTATTTGAAGCTAAAACATATGTGTCGCATGGATTTGAAGCTGAACCTACTACATCGCATTGATGTGAAGCTAAATCTTGTGTATCGCATGGATTTGAAGCTAAACCTTCTACATCGCATTGGTTTGAAGCTAAATCATGTGAATCGCATGGATTTGAAGCTAACTCGTTCGTTTCGCATGCAGTTGTAGCTTAATAATGTATATCACAAGTATTTGTAGCTAAACCATTTGTTTTGCATGGATTTGAAGCTAAGCCTTCTGCTTCGCATTCATTTGAAGCTAAATCATTTGTTTCGCATGGATTTGAAGCTAAGCCTTCTACATCACATTGATTTGCAGCTAAATCATGTGTTTCGCATGGATTTGAAGCTAACTCGTTCGTCTCGCATGCAGTTGTAGCTTAATAATGTATATCACAAGTATTTGTAGCTAAACCATTTGTTTTGCATGGATTTGAAGCTAAGCCTTCTACTTCGCATTCATTTGAAGCTAAATCATGTGTTTCGTATGGATTTGAATCTAAGCATTGTCCTTCGAATTGATTTGAAGCTAAATCATGTGTCTCGCATGGAATTGAAGCTACCTCGTTTGTTCCTACAGTATTTAAAGCTATATCACTTATATCGCAAGTATTTGAAGCTAAAACATATTTGTCGCATGGATTTGAAGCTGAACCTACTACATCGCATTGATTTGAAGCTAAATCTTGTGTATCGAATGGATTTGAAGCTAAACCTTCTACATCGCATTGGTTTGAAGCTAATTCATGTGAACCGCATGGATTTGAAGCTAACTCGTTCGTTTCGCATGCAGTTGTAGCTAAATGATATATATCACAAGTATTTGTAGCTAAACCATTTGTTTTGCATGGATTTGAAGCTAAGCCCTCTACTTCGCATTCATTTGAAGCTAAATCATTTGTTTCGCATGGATTTGAAGCTAACTTGTTCGTTTCGCATGCAGTTGTAGCTTAATAATATATATCACAAGTATTTGTAGCTAAACCATTTGTTTTGCATGGATTTGAAGCTAAGCCTTCTACTTCGCATTCATTTGAAGCTAAATCATTTGTTTCGCATGGATTTGAATCTAAGCCTTGTCCTTCGAATTGATTTGAAGCTAAATCATGTGTTTCGTATGGATTTGAAGCCAAACCTTCTACATCGAATTAATTTGAAGCTAAATCATGTGTCTCGCATGGAATTGAAGCTACCTCGTTTGTTCTTACAGTATTTAAAGCTATATCACTTATATCGCAAGCATTTAAAGCTAAAACATATGTGTCGCATGGATTTGAAGCTGAACCTACTACATCGCATTGATTTGAAGCTAAATCTTGTGTATCGCATGGATTTGAAGCTAAACCTTCTACATCACATTGATTTGCAGCTAAATCATGTGAATCGCATGGATTTGAAGCTAACTCGTTCGTCTCGCATGCAGTTGTAGCTAAATGATATATATCACAAGTATTTGTAGCTAATCCATTTGTTTTGCATGGATTTGAAGCTAAGCCTTCTACTTCGCATTCATTTGAAGCTAAATCATTTGTTTCGCATGGATTTGAATCTAAGCCTTGTCCTTCGAATTGATTTGAAGCTAAATCATGTGTTTCGTATGGATTTGAAGCCAAACCTTCTACATCGAATTGATTTGAAGCTAAATCATGTGTCTCGCATGGAATTGAAGCTACCTCGTTTGTTCCTACAGTATTTAAAGCTATATCACTTATATCGCAAGTATTTGAAGCTAAAACATATGTGTCGCAATGGATTTGAAGCTGAACCTACTACATCGCATTGATTTGAAGCTAAATCTTGTGTATCGCATGGATTTGAAGCTAAACCTTCTACATCGCATTGGTTTGCAGCTAAATCATGTGTTTCGCATGGATTTGATGCTAACTCGTTCGTTTCGCATGCAGTTGTAGCTTAATAATGTATATCACAAGTATTTGTAGCTAAACCATTTGTTTTGCATGGATATGAAGCTAAGCCTTCTACTTCGCATTCATTTGAAGCTAAATCATTTGTTTCGCATCAATTTGAATCTAAGCCTTGTCCTTCGAATTGATTTGAAGCTAAACCATGTGTCTCGCATGGAATTGAAGCTACCTAGTTTGTTCCTACAGTATTTAAAGCTATATCACATATATCGCAAGTATTTGAAGCTAAAACATATGTGTCGCATGGATTTGAAGCTGAACGTACTACATCGCATTGATGTGAAGCTAAATCTTGTGTATCGCATGGATTTGAAGCTAAACCTTCTACATCGCATTGGTTTGAAGCTAAATCATGTGAATCGCATGGATTTGAAGCTAACTCGTTCGTTTCGCATGCAGTTGTAGCTTAATAATGTATATCACAAGTATTTGTAGCTAAACCATTTGTTTTGCATGGATTTGAAGCTAAGCCTTCTACATCGCATTCATTTGAAGCTAAATCATTTGTTTCGCATGGATTTGAAGCTAAGCCTTCTACATCACATTGATTTGCAGCTAAATCATGTGTTTCGCATGGATTTGAAGCTAACTCGTTCGTCTCGCATGCAGTTGTAACTTAATAATGTATATCACAAGTATTTGTAGCTAAACCATTTGTTTTGCATGGATTTGAAGCTAAGCCTTCTACTTCGCATTCATTTGAAGCTAAATCATGTGTTTCGTATGGATTTGAATCTAAGCATTGTCCTTCGAATTGATTTGAAGCTAAATCATGTGTCTCGCATGGAATTGAAGCTACCTCGTTTGTTCCTACAGTATTTAAAGCTATATCACTTATATCGCAAGTATTTGAAGCTAAAACATATTTGTCGCATGGATTTGAAGCTGAACCTACTACATCGCATTGATTTGAAGCTAAATCTTGTGTATCGAATGGATTTGAAGCTAAACCTTCTACATCGCATTGGTTTGAAGCTAATTCATGTGAACCGCATGGATTTGAAGCTAACTCGTTCGTTTCGCATGCAGTTGTAGCTAAATGATATATATCACAAGTATTTGTAGCTAAACCATTTGTTTTGCATGGATTTGAAGCTAAGCCTTCTACATCGCATTCATTTGAAGCTAAATCATTTGTTTCGCATGGATTTGAAGCTAAGCCTTCTACATCACATTGATTTGCAGCTAAATCATGTGTTTCGCATGGATTTGAAGCTAACTCGTTCGTCTCGCATGCAGTTGTAGCTTAATAATGTATATCACAAGTATTTGTAGCTAAATCATTTGTTTCGCATGGATTCGAAGCTAAGCCTTCTACATCACATTGATTTGCAGCGAAATCATGTGTTTCGCATGGATTTGAAGCTAACTCGTTCGTTTCGCATGCAGTTGTAGCTTAATAATGTATATCACAAGTATTTGTAGCTAAACCATTTGTTTTGCATGGATTTGAAGCTAAGCCTTCTACTTCGCATTCATTTGAAGCTAAATCATTTGTTTCGCATGGATTTGAATCTAAGCCTTGTCCTTCGAATTGATTTGAAGCTAAATCATGTGTTTCGTATGGATTTGATGCTAAACCTTCTACATCGAATTGATTTGAAGCTAAATCATGTGTCTCGCATGGATTTGAAGCTACCTCGTTTGTTCCTACAGTATTTAAATCTATATCACTTATATCGCAAGTATTTGAATCTAAAACATATGTGTCGCATGGATTTGAAGCTGAACCTACTACATCGCATTGATGTGAAGCTAAATCTTGTGTATCGCATGGATTTGAAGCTAAACCTTCTACATCGCATTGGTTTGAAGCTAAATCATGTGAATCGCATGGATTTGAAGCTAACTCGTTCGTTTCGCATGCAGTTGTAGCTTAATAACGTATATCACAAGTATTTGTAGCTAAACCATTTGTTTTGCATGGATTTGAAGCTAAGCCTTCTACATCGCATTCATTTGAAGCTAAATCATTTGTTTCGCATGGATTTGAATCTAAGCCATGTCCTTCGAATTGATTTGAAGCTAAATCATGTGTTTCGTATGGATTTGAAGCTAAACCTTCTACATCGAATTGATTTGAAGCTAAATCATGTGTCTCGCATGGAATTGAAGCTACCTCGTTTGTTCCTACAGTATTTAAAGCTATATCACTTATATCGCAAGTATTTGAAGCTAAAACATATGTGTCGCATGGATTTGAAGCTGAACCTACTACATCGCATTGATTTGAAGCTAAATCTTGTGTATCGCATGGATTTGAAGCTAAACCTTCTACATCGCATTGGTTTGAAGCTAAATCATGTGAATCGCATGGATTTGAAGCTAACTCGTTCGTTTCACATGCAGTTGTAGCTAAATGATATATATCACAAGTATTTGTAGCTAAACCATTTGTTTTGCATGGATTTGAAGCTAAGCCTTCTACTTCGCATTCATTTGAAGCTAAATCATTTGTTTCGCATGGATTTGAAGCTAAGCCTTCTACATCACATTGATTTGCAGCTTAATCATGTGTTTCGCATGGATTTGGAGCTAACTTGTTCGTGTCGCATGCAGTTGTAGCTTAATAATATATATCACAAGTATTTGTAGCTAAACCATTTGTTTTGCATGGATTTGAAGCTAAGCCTTCTACTTCGCATTCATTTGAAGCTAAATCATTTGTTTCGCATGGATTTGAATCTAAGCCTTGTCCTTCGAATTGATTTGAAGCTAAATCATGTGTTTCGTATGGATTTGAAGCCAAACCTTCTACATCGAATTGATTTGAAGCTAAATCATGTGTCTCGCATGGAATTGAAGCTACCTCGTTTGTTCCTACAGTATTTAAAGCTATATCACTTATATCGCAAGTATTTGAAGCTAAAACATATGTGTCGCAATGGATTTGAAGCTGAACCTACTACATCGCATTGATTTGAAGCTAAATCTTGTGTATCGCATGGATTTGAAGCTAAACCTTCTACATCGCATTGGTTTGCAGCTAAATCATGTGTTTCGCATGGATTTGAAGCTTACTCGTTCGTTTCGCATGCAGTTGTAGCTTAATAATGTATATCACAAGTATTTGTAGCTAAACCATTTGTTTTGCATGGATTTGAAGCTAAGCCTTCTACTTCGCATTCATTTGAAGCTAAATCATTTGATTCGCATCAATTTGAATCTAAGCCTTGTCCTTCGAATTGATTTGAAGCTAAACCATGTGTCTCGCATGGAATTGAAGCTACCTCGTTTGTTCCTACAGTATTTAAAGCTATATCACGTATATCGCAAGTATTTGAAGCTAAAACATATGTGTCGCATGGATTTGAAGCTGAACCTACTACATCGCATTGATGTGAAGCTAAATCTTGTGTATCGCATGGATTTGAAGCTAAACCTTCTACATCGCATTGGTTTGAAGCTAAATCATGTGAATCGCATGGATTTGAAGCTAACTCGTTCGTTTCGCATGCAGTTGTAGCTTAATAATGTATATCACAAGTATTTGTAGCTAAACCATTTGTTTTGCATGGATTTGAAGCTAAGCCTTCTACATCGCATTCATTTGAAGCTAAATCATTTGTTTCGCATGGATTTGAATCTAAGCCATGTCCTTCGAACGATTTGAAGCTAAATCATGTGTTTCGTATGGATTTGAAGCTAAACCTTCCACATCGAATTGATTTGAAGCTAAATCATGTGTCTCGCATGGAATTGAAGCTACCTCGTTTGTTCCTACAGTATTTAAAGCTATATCACTTATATCGCAAGTATTTGAAGCTAAAACATATGTGTCGCATGGATTTGAAGCTGAACCTACTACATCGCATTGATTTGAAGCTAAATCTTGTGTATCGCATGGAATAGAAGCTAAACCTTCTACATCGCATTGGTTTGAAGCTAAATCATGTGAATCGCATGGATTTGAAGCTAACTCGTTCGTTTCACATGCAGTTGTAGCTAAATGATATATATCACAAGTATTTGTAGCTAAACCATTTGTTTTGCATGGATTTGAAGCTAAGCCTTCTACATCGCATTCATTTGAAGCTAAATCATTTGTTTCGCATGGATTTGAAGCTAAGCCTTCTACATCACATTGATTTGCAGCTAAATCATGTGTTTCGCATGGATTTGAAGCTAACTTGTTCGTTTCGCATGCAGTTGTAGCTTAATAATATATATCACAAGTATTTGTAGCTAAACCATTTGTTTTGCATGGATTTGAAGCTAAGCCTACTACTTCGCATTCATTTGAAGCTAAATCATTTGTTTCGCATGGATTTGAATCTAAGCCTTGTCCTTCGAATTGATTTGAAGCTAAATCATGTGTTTCGTATGGATTTGAAGCCAAACCTTCTACATCGAATTAATTTGAAGCTAAATCATGTGCCTCGCATGGAATTGAAGCTACCTCGTTTGTTCTTACAGTATTTAAAGCTATATCACTTATATCGCAAGTATTTGAAGCTAAAACATATGTGTCGCATGGATTTGAAGCTGAACCTACTACATCGCATTGATGTGAAGCTAAATCTTGTGTATCGCATGGATTTGAAGCTAAACCTTCTACATCGCATTGGTTTGAAGCTAAATCATGTGAATCGCATGGATTTGAAGCTAACTCGTTCGTTTCGCATGCAGTTGTAGCTTAATAATGTTTATCACAAGTATTTGTAGCTAAACCATTTGTTTTGCATGGATTTGAAGCTAAGCCTCCTACATCGCATTCATTTGAAGCTAAATCATTTGTTTCGCATGGATTTGAACCTAAGCCATGTCCTTCGAATTGATTTGAAGCTAAATCATGTGTTTCGTATGGATTTGAAGCTAAACCTTCTACATCGAATTGATTTGAAGCTAAATCGTGTGTCTCGCATGGAATTGAAGCTACCTCGTTTGTTCCTACAGTATTTAAAGCTATATCACTTATATCGCAAGTATTTGAAGCTAAAACATATGTGTCGCATGGATTTGAAGCTGAACCTACTACATCACATTGATTTGAAGCTAAATCTTGTGTATCGCATGGATTTGAAGCTAAACCTTCTACATCGCATTGGTTTGAAGCTAAATCATGTGAATCGCATGGATTTGAAGCTAACTCGTTCGTTTCACATGCAGTTGTAGCTAAATGATATATATCACAAGTATTTGTAGCTAAACCATTTGTTTTGCATGGATTTGAAGCTAAGCCTTCTACTTCGCATTCATTTGAAGCTAAATCATTTGTTTCGCATGGATTTGAATCTAAGCCTTGTCCTTCGAATTGATTTGAAGCTAAATCATGTGTTTCGTATGGATTTGAAGCCAAACCTTCTACATCGAATTAATTTGAAGCTAAATCATGTGCCTCGCATGGAATTGAAGCTACCTCGTTTGTTCTTACAGTATTTAAAGCTATATCACTTATATCGCAAGTATTTGAAGCTAAAACATATGTGTCGCATGGATTTGAAGCTGAACCTACTACATCGCATTGATGTGAAGCTAAATCTTGTGTATCGCATGGATTTGAAGCTAAACCTTCTACATCGCATTGGTTTGAAGCTAAATCATGTGAATCGCATGGATTTGAAGCTAACTCGTTCGTTTCGCATGCAGTTGTAGCTTAATAATGTTTATCACAAGTATTTGTAGCTAAACCATTTGTTTTGCATGGATTTGAAGCTAAGCCTCCTACATCGCATTCATTTGAAGCTAAATCATTTGTTTCGCATGGATTTGAACCTAAGCCATGTCCTTCGAATTGATTTGAAGCTAAATCATGTGTTTCGTATGGATTTGAAGCTAAACCTTCTACATCGAATTGATTTGAAGCTAAATCGTGTGTCTCGCATGGAATTGAAGCTACCTCGTTTGTTCCTACAGTATTTAAAGCTATATCACTTATATCGCAAGTATTTGAAGCTAAAACATATGTGTCGCATGGATTTGAAGCTGAACCTACTACATCACATTGATTTGAAGCTAAATCTTGTGTATCGCATGGATTTGAAGCTAAACCTTCTACATCGCATTGGTTTGAAGCTAAATCATGTGAATCGCATGGATTTGAAGCTAACTCGTTCGTTTCACATGCAGTTGTAGCTAAATGATATATATCACAAGTATTTGTAGCTAAACCATTTGTTTTGCAAGGATTTGAAGCTAAGCCTTCTACTTCGCATTCATTTGAAGCTAAATCATTTGTTTCGCATGGATTTGAAGCTAAGCCTTCTACATCACATTGATTTGCAGCTAAATCATGTGTTTCGCATGGATTTTAAGCCAACTCGTTCGTTTCGCATGCAGTTGTAGCTTAATAATATATATCACAAGTATTTGTAGCTAAACCATTTGTTTTGCATGGATTTGAAGCTAAGCCTTCTACTTCGCATTCATTTGAAGCTAAATCATTTGTTTCGCATGGATTTGAATCTAAGCCTTGTCCTTCGAATTGATTTGAAGCTAAATCATGTGTTTCGTATGGATTTGAAGCCAAACCTTCTACATCGAATTAATTTGAAGCTAAATCATGTGTCTCGCATGGAATTGAAGCTACCTCGTTTGTTCTTACAGTATTTAAAGCTATATCACTTATATCGCAAGTATTTAAAGCTAAAACATATGTGTCGCATGGATTTGAAGCTGAACCTACTACATCGCATTGATTTGAAGCTAAATCTTGTGTATCGCATGGATTTGAAGCTAAACCTTCTACATCACATTGATTTGCAGCTAAATCATGTGAATCGCATGGATTTGAAGCTAACTCGTTCGTTTCGCATGCAGTTGTAGCTAAATGATATATATCACAAGTATTTGTAGCTAATCCATTTGTTTTGCATGGATTTGAAGCTAAGCCTTCTACTTCGCATTCATTTGAAGCTAAATCATTTGTTTCGCATGGATTTGAATCTAAGCCTTGTCCTTCGAATTGATTTGAAGCTAAATCATGTGTTTCGTATGGATTTGAAGCCAAACCTTCTACATCGAATTGATTTGAAGCTAAATCATGTGTCTCGCATGGAATTGAAGCTACCTCGTTTGTTCCTACAGTATTTAAAGCTATATCACTTATATCGCAAGTATTTGAAGCTAAAACATATGTGTCGCAATGGATTTGAAGCTGAACCTACTACATCGCATTGATTTGAAGCTAAATCTTGTGTATCGCATGGATTTGAAGCTAAACCTTCTACATCGCATTGGTTTGCAGCTAAATCATGTGTTTCGCATGGATTTGAAGCTAACTCGTTCGTTTCGCATGCAGTTGTAGCTTAATAATGTATATCACAAGTATTTGTAGCTAAACCATTTGTTTTGCATGGATTTGAAGGTAAGCCTTCTACTTCGCATTCATTTGAAGCTAAATCATTTGTTTCGCATCAATTTGAATCTAAGCCTTGTCCTTCGAATTGATTTGAAGCTAAACCATGTGTCTCGCATGGAATTGAAGCTACCTCGTTTGTTCCTACAGTATTTAAAGCTATATCACATATATCGCAAGTATTTGAAGCTAAAACATATGTGTCGCATGGATTTGAAGCTGAACCTACTACATCGCATTGATGTGAAGCTAAATCTTGTGTATCGCATGGATTTGAAGCTAAACCTTCTACATCGCATTGGTTTGAAGCTAAATCATGTGAATCGCATGGACTTGAAGCTAACTCGTTCGTTTCGCATGCAGTTGTAGCTTAATAATGTATATCACAAGTATTTGTAGCTAAACCATTTGTTTTGCATGGATTTGAAGCTAAGCCTTCTACATCGCATTCATTTGAAGCTAAATCATTTGTTTCGCATGGATTTGAATCTAAGCCATGTCCTTCGAACGATTTGAAGCTAAATCATGTGTTTCGTATGGATTTGAAGCTAAACCTTCCACATCGAATTGATTTGAAGCTAAATCATGTGTCTCGCATGGAATTGAAGCTACCTCGTTTGTTCCTACAGTATTTAAAGCTATATCACTTATATCGCAAGTATTTGAAGCTAAAACATATGTGTCGCATGGATTTGAAGCTGAACCTACTACATCGCATTGATTTGAAGCTAAATCTTGTGTATCGCATGGAATTGAAGCTAAACCTTCTACATCGCATTGGTTTGAAGCTAAATCATGTGAATCGCATGGATTTGAAGCTAACTCGTTCGTTTCACATGCAGTTGTAGCTAAATGATATATATCACAAGTATTTGTAGCTAAACCATTTGTTTTGCATGGATTTGAAGCTAAGCCTTCTACATCGCATTCATTTGAAGCTAAATCATTTGTTTCGCATGGATTTGAAGCTAAGCCTTCTACATCACATTGATTTGCAGCTAAATCATGTGTTTCGCATGGATTTGAAGCTAACTTGTTCGTTTCGCATGCAGTTGTAGCTTAATAATATATATCACAAGTATTTGTAGCTAAACCATTTGTTTTGCATGGATTTGAAGCTAAGCCTACTACTTCGCATTCATTTGAAGCTAAATCATTTGTTTCGCATGGATTTGAATCTAAGCCTTGTCCTTCGAATTGATTTGAAGCTAAATCATGTGTTTCGCATGGATTTGAAGCTAACTCGTTCGTTTCGCATGCAGTTGTAGCTTAATAATATATATCACAAGTATTTGTAGCTAAACCATTTGTTTTGCATGGATTTGAAGCTAAGCCTTCTACATCGCATTCATTTGAAGCTAAAACATTTGTTTCGCATGGATTTGAAGCTAAGCCTTCTACATCACATTGATTTGCAGCTAAATCATGTGTTTCGCATGGATTTGAAGCTAACTTGTTCGTTTCGCATGCAGTTGTAGCTTAATAATATATATCACAAGTATTTGTAGCTAAACCATTTGTTTTGCATGGATTTGAAGCTAAGCCTTCTACTTCGCATTCATTTGAAGCTAAATCATTTGTTTCGCATGGATTTGAATCTAAGCCTTGTCCTTCGAATTGATTTGAAGCTAAATCATGTGTTTCGTATGGATTTGAAGCCAAACCTTCTACATCGAATTAATTTGAAGCTAAATCATGTGTCTCGCATGGAATTGAAGCTACCTCGTTTGTTCTTACAGTATTTAAAGCTATATCACTTATATCGCAAGTATTTGAAGCTAAAACATATGTGTCGCATGGATTTGAAGCTGAACCTACTACATCGCATTGATTTGAAGCTAAATCTTGTGTATCGCATGGATTTGAAGCTAAACCTTCTACATCACATTGATTTGCAGCTAAATCATGTGAATCGCATGGATTTGAAGCTAACTCGTTCGTTTCGCATGCAGTTGTAGTTAAATGATATATATCACAAGTATTTGTAGCTAATCCATTTCTTTTGCATGGATTTGAAGCTAAGCCTTCTACTTCGCATTCATTTGAAGCTAAATCATTTGTTTCGCATGGATTTGAATCTAAGCCTTGTCCTTCGAATTGATTTGAAACTAAATCATGTGTTTCGTATGGATTTGATGCTAAACCTTCTACATCGAATTGATTTGAAGCTAAATCATGTGTCTCGCATGGATTTGAAGCTACCTCGTTTGTTCCTACAGTATTTAAATCTATATCACTTATATCGCAAGTATTTGAAGCTAAAACATATGTGTCGCATGGATTTGAAGCTGAACCTACTACATCGCATTGATTTGAAGCTAAATCTTGTGTATCGCATGGATTTGAAGCTAAACCTTCTACATCGCATTGGTTTGAAGCTAAATCATGTGAATCGCATGGATTTGAAGCTAACTCGTTCGTTTCGCATGCAGTTGTATCTTAATAATGTATATCACAAGTATTTGTAGCTAAACCATTTGTTTTGCATGGATTTGAAGCTAAGCCTTGTACTTCGCATTCCTTTGAAGCTAAATCATTTGTTTCGCATGGATTTGAATCTAAGCCTTGTCCTTCGAATTGATTTGAAGCTAAATCATGTGTTTCGTATGGATTTGATGCTAAACCTTCTACATCGAATTGATTTGAAGCTAAATCATGTGTCTCGCATGGATTTGAAGCTACCTCGTTTGTTCCTACAGTATTTAAATCTATATCACTTATATCGCAAGTATTTGAATCTAAAACATATGTGTCGCATGGATTTGAAGCTGAACCTACTACATCGCATTGATGTGAAGCTAAATCTTGTGTATCGCATGGATTTGAAGCTAAACCTTCTACATCGCATTGGTTTGAAGCTAAATCATGTGAATCGCATGGATTTGAAGCTAACTCGTTCGTTTCGCATGCAGTTGTAGCTTAATAATGTTTATCACAAGTATTTGTAGCTAAACCATTTGTTTTGCATGGATTTGAAGCTAAGCCTCCTACATCGCATTCATTTGAAGCTAAATCATTTGTTTCGCATGGATTTGAACCTAAGCCATGTCCTTCGAATTGATTTGAAGCTAAATCATGTGTTTCGTATGGATTTGAAGCTAAACCTTCTACATCGAATTGATTTGAAGCTAAATCGTGTGTCTCGCATGGAATTGAAGCTACCTCGTTTGTTCCTACAGTATTTAAAGCTATATCACTTATATCGCAAGTATTTGAAGCTAAAACATATGTGTCGCATGGATTTGAAGCTGAACCTACTACATCACATTGATTTGAAGCTAAATCTTGTGTATCGCATGGATTTGAAGCTAAACCTTCTACATCGCATTGGTTTGAAGCTAAATCATGTGAATCGCATGGATTTGAAGCTAACTCGTTCGTTTCGCATGCAGTTGTAGCTTAATAATGTACATCACAAGTATTTGTAGCTAAACCATTTGTTTTGCATGGATTTGAAGCTAAGCCTTCTACATCGCATTCAATTGAAGCTAAATCATTTGTTTCGCATGGATTTGAACCTAAGCCATGTCCTTCGAATTGATTTGAAGCTAAATCATGTGTTTCGTATGGATTTGAAGCTAAACCTTCTACATCGAATTGATTTGAAGCTAAATCGTGTGTCTCGCATGGAATTGAAGCTACCTCGTTTGTTCCTACAGTATTTAAAGCTATATCACTTATATCGCAAGTATTTGAAGCTGAACCTACTACATCACATTGATTTGAAGCTAAATCTTGTGTATCGCATGGATTTGAAGCTAAACCTTCTACATCGCATTGGTTTGAAGCTAAATCATGTGAATCGCATGGATTTGAAGCTAACTCGTTCGTTTCACATGCAGTTGTAGCTAAATGATATATATCACAAGTATTTGTAGCTAAACCATTTGTTTTGCATGGATTTGAAGCTAAGCCTTCTACTTCGCATTCATTTGAAGCTAAATCATTTGTTTCGCATGGATTTGAAGCTATGCCTTCTACATCACATTGATTTGCAGCGAAATCATGTGTTTCGCATGGATTTGAAGCTAACTCGTACGTTTCGCATGCAGTTGTAGCTTAATAATGTATATCACAAGTATTTGTAGCTAAACCATTTGTTTTGCATGGATTTGAAGCTAAGCCTTCTACTTCGCATTCATTTGAAGCTAAATCATTTGTTTCGCATGGATTTGAATCTAAGCCTTGTCCTTCGAATTGATTTGAAGCTAAATCATGTGTTTCGTATGGATTTGAAGCCAAACCTTCTACATCGAATTAATTTGAAGCTAAATCATGTGTCTCGCATGGAATTGAAGCTACCTCGTTTGTTCCTACAGTATTTAAATCTATATCACTTATATCGCAAGTATTTGAAGCTAAAACATATGTGTCGCATGGATTTGAAGCTGAACCTACTACATCGCATTGCTTTGAAGCTAAATCTTGTGTATCGCATGGATTTGAAGCTAAACCTTCTACATCGCATTGGTTTGAAGCTAAATCATGTGAATCGCATGGATTTGAAGCTAACTCGTTCGTTTCGCATGCAGTTGTAGCTTAATAATGTATATCACAAGTATTTGTAGCTAAACCATTTGTTTTGCATGGATTTGAAGCTAAGCCTTCTACATCGCATTCATTTGAAGCTAAATCATTTGTTTCGCATGGATTTGAATCTAAGCCATGTCCTTCGAATTGATTTGAAGCTAAATCATGTGTTTCGTATGGATTTGAAGCTAAACCTTCTACATCGAATTGATTTGAAGCTAAATCATGTGTCTCGCATGGATTTGAAGCTACCTCGTTTGTACCTACAGTATTTAAAGCTATATCACATATATCGCAAGTATTTGAAGCTAAAACATATGTGTCGCATGGATTTGAAGCTAAGCCTTCTACATCACATTGATTTGCAGCTAAATCATGTGTTTCGCATGGATTTGAAGCTAACTCGTTCGTTTCGCATGCAGTTGTAGCTTAATAATGTATATCACAAGTATTTGTAGCTAAACCATTTGTTTTGCATGGATTTGAAGCTAAGCCTTCTACTTCGCATTCATTTGAAGCTAAATCATTTGTTTAGCATGAATTTGAATCTAAGCCTTGTCCTTCGAATTGATTTGAAGCTAAATCATGTGTTTCGTATGGATTTGATGCTAAACCTTCTACATCGAATTGATTTGAAGCTAAATCATGTGTCTCGCATGGATTTGAAGCTACCTCGTTTGTTCCTACAGTATTTAAATCTATATCACTTATATCGCAAGTATTTGAAGCTAAAACATATGTGTCGCATGGATTTGAAGCTAACTCGTTCGTTTCGCATGCAGTTGTAGCTAAATGATATATATCACAAGTATTTGTAGCTAATCCATTTGTTTTGCATGGATTTGAAGCTAAGCCCTCTACTTCGCATTCATTTGAAGCTAAATCATTTGTTTCGCATGGATTTGAAGCTAAGCCTTCTACATCACATTGATTTGCAGCGAAATCATGTGTTTCGCATGGATTTGAAGCTAACTCGTACGTTTCGCATGCAGTTGTAGCTTAATAATGTATATCACAAGTATTTGTAGCTAAACCATTTGTTTTGCATGGATTTGAAGCTAAGCCTTCTACTTCGCATTCATTTGAAGCTAAATCATTTGTTTCGCATGGATTTGAATCTAAGCCTTGTCCTTCGAATTGATTTGAAGCTAAATCATGTGTTTCGTATGGATTTGAAGCCAAACCTTCTACATCGAATTAATTTGAAGCTAAATCATGTGTCTCGCATGGAATTGAAGCTACCTCGTTTGTTCCTACAGTATTTAAAGCTATATCACTTATATCGCAAGTATTTGAAGCTAAAACATATGTGTCGCATGGATTTGAAGCTAACTCGTTCGTTTCGCATGCAGTTGTAGCTAAATGATATATATCACAAGTATTTGTAGCTAATCCATTTGTTTTGCATGGATTTGAAGCTAAGCCCTCTACTTCGCATTCATTTGAAGCTAAATCATTTGTTTCGCATGGATTTGAAGCTAAGCCTTCTACATCACATTGATTTGCAGCGAAATCATGTGTTTCGCATGGATTTGAAGCTAACTCGTTCGTTTCGCATGCAGTTGTAGCTTAATAATATATATCACAAGTATTTGTAACTAAACCATTTGTTTTGCATGGATTTGAAGCTAAGCCTTCTACATCGCATTCATTTGAAGCTAAATCATTTGTTTCGCATGGATTTGAATCTAAGCCTTGTCCTTCGAATTGATTTGAAGCTAAATCATGTGTTTCGTATGGATTTGATGCTAAACCTTCTACATCGAATTGATTTGAAGCTAAATCATGTGTCTCGCATGGATTTGAAGCTACCTCGTTTGTTCCTACAGTATTTAAATCTATATCACTTATATCGCAAGTATTTGAAGCTAAAACATATGTGTCGCATGGATTTGAAGCTGAACCTACTACATCGCATTGATGTGAAGCTAAATCTTGTGTATCGCATGGATTTGAAGCAAAACCTTCTACATCGCATTGGTTTGAAGCTAAATCATGTGAATCGCATGGAATTGAAGCTAACTCGTTCGTTTCGCATGCAGTTGTATCTTAATAATGTATATCACAAGTATTTGTAGCTAAACCATTTGTTTTGCATGGATTTGAAGCTAAGCCTTCTACTTCGCATTCATTTGAAGCTAAATCATTTGTTTCGCATGGATTTGAATCTAAGCCTTGTCCTTCGAATTGATTTGAAGCTAAATCATGTGTTTCGTATGGATTTGAAGATAAACTTTCTACATCGAATTAATTTGAAGCTAAATCATGTGTCTCGCATGGAATTGAAGCTACCTCGTTTGTTCCTACAGTATTTAAAGCTATATCACTTATATCGCAAGTATTTGAAGCTAAAACATATGTGTCGCATGGATTTGAAGCTGAACCTACTACATCGCATTGATTTGAAGCTAAATCTTGTGTATCGCATGGATTTGAAGCTAAACCTTCTACATCGCATTGGTTTGAAGCTAAATCATGTGAATCGCATGGATTTGAAGCTAACTCGTTCGTTTCGCATGCTGTTGTAGCTAAATGATATATATCACAAGTATTTGTAGCTAATCCATTTGTTTTGCATGGATTTGAAGCTAAGCCCTCTACTTCGCATTCATTTGAAGCTAAATCATTTGTTTCGCATGGATTTGAAGCTAAGCCTTCTACATCACATTGATTTGCAGCGAAATCATGTGTTTCGCATGGATTTGAAGCTAACTCGTACGTTTCGCATGCAGTTGTAGCTTAATAATGTATATCACAAGTATTTGTAGCTAAACCATTTGTTTTGCATGGATTTGAAGCTAAGCCTTCTACTTCGCATTCATTTGAAGCTAAATCATTTGTTTCGCATGGATTTGAATCTAAGCCTTGTCCTTCGAATTGATTTGAAGCTAAATCATGTGTTTCGTATGGATTTGAAGCCAAACCTTCTACATCGAATTAATTTGAAGCTAAATCATGTGTCTCGCATGGAATTGAAGCTACCTCGTTTGTTCCTACAGTATTTAAAGCTATATCACTTATATCGCAAGTATTTGAAGCTAAAACATATGTGTCGCATGGATTTGAAGCTAACTCGTTCGTTTCGCATGCAGTTGTAGCTAAATGATATATATCACAAGTATTTGTAGCTAATCCATTTGTTTTGCATGGATTTGAAGCTAAGCCCTCTACTTCGCATTCATTTGAAGCTAAATCATTTGTTTCGCATGGATTTGAAGCTAAGCCTTCTACATCACATTGATTTGCAGCGAAATCATGTGTTTCGCATGGATTTGAAGCTAACTCGTTCGTTTCGCATGCAGTTGTAGCTTAATAATATATATCACAAGTATTTGTAACTAAACCATTTGTTTTGCATGGATTTGAAGCTAAGCCTTCTACATCGCATTCATTTGAAGCTAAATCATTTGTTTCGCATGGATTTGAATCTAAGCCTTGTCCTTCGAATTGATTTGAAGCTAAATCATGTGTTTCGTATGGATTTGATGCTAAACCTTCTACATCGAATTGATTTGAAGCTAAATCATGTGTCTCGCATGGATTTGAAGCTACCTCGTTTGTTCCTACAGTATTTAAATCTATATCACTTATATCGCAAGTATTTGAAGCTAAAACATATGTGTCGCATGGATTTGAAGCTGAACCTACTACATCGCATTGATGTGAAGCTAAATCTTGTGTATCGCATGGATTTGAAGCAAAACCTTCTACATCGCATTGGTTTGAAGCTAAATCATGTGAATCGCATGGAATTGAAGCTAACTCGTTCGTTTCGCATGCAGTTGTATCTTAATAATGTATATCACAAGTATTTGTAGCTAAACCATTTGTTTTGCATGGATTTGAAGCTAAGCCTTCTACTTCGCATTCATTTGAAGCTAAATCATTTGTTTCGCATGGATTTGAATCTAAGCCTTGTCCTTCGAATTGATTTGAAGCTAAATCATGTGTTTCGTATGGATTTGAAGATAAACTTTCTACATCGAATTAATTTGAAGCTAAATCATGTGTCTCGCATGGAATTGAAGCTACCTCGTTTGTTCCTACAGTATTTAAAGCTATATCACTTATATCGCAAGTATTTGAAGCTAAAACATATGTGTCGCATGGATTTGAAGCTGAACCTACTACATCGCATTGATTTGAAGCTAAATCTTGTGTATCGCATGGATTTGAAGCTAAACCTTCTACATCGCATTGGTTTGAAGCTAAATCATGTGAATCGCATGGATTTGAAGCTAACTCGTTCGTTTCGCATGCTGTTGTAGCTAAATGATATATATCACAAGTATTTGTAGCTAATCCATTTGTTTTGCATGGATTTGAAGCTAAGCCCTCTACTTCGCATTCATTTGAAGCTAAATCATTTGTTTCGCATGGATTTGAAGCTAACTCGTTCGTTTCGCATGCAGTTGTAGCTTAATAATGTATATCACAAGTATTTGTAGCTAAACCATTTGTTTTGCATGGATTTGAAGCTAAGCCTTCTACTTCGCATTCATTTGAAGCTAAATCATTTGTTTCGCATTGATTTGAATCTAAGCCTTGTCCTTCGAATTGATTTGAAGCTAAATCATGTGTTTCGTATGGATTTGATGCTAAACCTTCTACATCGAATTGATTTGAAGCTAAATCATGTGTCTCGCATGGATTTGAAGCTACCAGGTTTGTTCCTACAGTATTTAAATCTATATCACTTATATCGCAAGTATTTGAAGCTAAAACATATGTGTCGCATGGATTTGAAGCTGAACCTACTACATCGCATTGATGTGAAGCTAAATCTTGTGTATCGCATGGATTTGAAGCTAAACCTTCTACATCGCATTGGTTTGAAGCTAAATCATGTGAATCGCATGGAATGGAAGCTAACTCGTTCGTTTCGCATGCAGTTGTAGCTTAATATGTTACATCACAAGTATTTGTAGCTAAACCATTTGTTTTGAATGGATTTGAAGCTAAGCCTTCTACTTCGCATTCATTTGAAGCTAAATCATTTGTTTCGCATGTATTTGAAGCTAAGCCTTCTACATCACATTGATTTGCAGCTAAATCATGTGTTTCGCATGGATTTGAAGCTAACTCGTTCGTTTCGCATGCAGTTGTAGCTTAATAATGTATATCACAAGTATTTGTAGCTAAACCATTTGTTTTGCATGGATTTGAAGCTAAGCCTTCTACTTCGCATTCATTTGAAGCTAAATCATTTGTTTCGCATGGATTTGAATCTAAGCCTTGTCCTTCGAATTGATTTGAAGCTAAATCATGTGTTTCGTATGGATTTGAAGCCAAACCTTCTACATAGAATTAATTTGAAGCTAAATCATGTGTCTCGCATGGAATTGAAGCTACCTCGTTTGTTCCTACAGTATTTAAAGCTATATCACTTATATCGCAAGTATTTGAAGCTAAAACATATGTGTCGCATGGATTTGAAGCTGAACCTACCACATCGCATTGATTTGAAGCTAAATCTTGTGTATCGCATGGATTTGAAGCTAAACCTTCTACATCGCATTGGTTTGAAGCTAAATCATGTGAATCGCATGGAATTGAAGCTAACTCGTTCGTTTCGCATGCAGTTGTAGCTTAATAATGTATATCAAAAGTATTTGTAGCTAAACCATTTGTTTTGCATGGATTTGAAGCTAAGCCTTCTACATCGCATTCATTTGAAGCTAAATCATTTGTTTCGCATGGATTTGAATCTAAGCCTTGTCCTTCGAATTGATTTGAAGCTAAATCATGTGTTTCGTATGGATTTGAAGCTAAACCTTCTACATCGAATTGATTTGAAGCTAAATCATGTGTCTCGCATGGAATTGAAGCTACCTCGTTTGTTCCTACAATATTTAAAGCTATATCACATATATCGCAAGTATTTGAAGCTAAAACATATGTGTCGCATGGATTTGAAGCTGCACCTACTACATCGCATTGATTTGAAGCTAAATCTTGTGTATCGCATGGATTTGAAGCTAAACCTTCTACATCGCATTGGTTTGAAGCTAAATCATTTGAATCGCATGGATTTGAAGCCAACTCGTTCGTTTCACATGCAGTTGTAGCTAAATGATATATATCACAAGTATTTGTAGCTAAACCATTTGTTTTGAATGGATTTGAAGCTAAGCCTTCTACTTCGCATTCATTTGAAGCTAAATCATTTGTTTCGCATGGATTTGAAGCTAAGCCTCCTACATCACATTGATTTGCAGCTAAATCATGTGTTTCGCATGGAATTGAAGCTAACTCGTTCGTTTCGCATGCAGTTGTAGCTTAATAATGTATATCACAAGTATTTGTAGCTAAACCATTTGTTTTGCATGGATTTGAAGCTAAGCCTTCTACTTCGCATTCATTTGAAGCTAAATCATTTGTTTCGCATGGATTTGAATCTAAGCCTTGTCCTTCGAATTGATTTGAATCTAAATCATGTGTTTCCTATGGATTTGAAGCCAAACCTTCTACATCGAATTAATTTGAAGCTAAGTCATGTGTCTCGCATGGAATTGAAGCTACCTCGTTTGTTCCTACAGTATTTAAAGCTATATCACTTATATCGCAAGTATTTGAAGCTAGTACATATGTGTCACATGGATTTGAAGCTGAACCTACTACATCGCATTGATTTGAAGCTAAATCTTGTGTATCGCACGGATTTGAAGCTAAACCTTCTACATCGCATTGGTTTGAAGCTAAATCATGTGAATCGCATGGATTTGAAGCTAACTCGTTCGTTTCGCATGCAGTTGTAGCTAAATGATATATATCACAAGTATTTGTAGCTAATCCATTTGTTTTGCATGGATTTGAAGCTAAGCCCTCTACTTCGCATTCATTTGAAGCTAAATCATTTGTTTCGCATGGATTTGAAGCTAAGCCTTCTACATCACATTGATTTGCATCGAAATCATGTGAATCGCATGGATTTGAAGCTAACTCGTTCGTTTCGCATGCAGTTGTAGCTTAATAATATATATCACAAGTATTTTTAGCTAAACCATTTGTTTTGCATGGATTTGAAGCTAAGCCTTCTACTTCGCATTCATTTGAAGCTAAATCATTTGTTTCGCATGGATTTGAATGTAAGCCTTGTCCTTCGAATTGATTTGAAGCTAAATCATGTGTTTCGTATGGATTTGATGCTAAACCTTCTACATCGAATTGATTTGAAGCTAAATCATGTGTCTCGCATGGATTTGAAGCTACCTCGTTTGTTCCTACTGTATTTAAATATATATCACTTATATCGCAAGTATTTGAAGCTAAAACATATGTGTCGCATGGATTTGAAGCTGAACCTACTACATCGCATTGATGTGAAGCTAAATCTTGTGTATCGCATGGATTTGAAGCTAAACCTTCTACATCGCATTGGTTTGAAGCTAAATCATGTGAATCGCATGGATTTGAAGCTAACTCGTTCGTTTCACATGCAGTCGTAGCTAAATGATATATATCACAAGTATTTGTAGCTAAACCATTTGTTTTGAATGGATTTGAAGCTAAGCCTTCTACTTCGCATTCATTTGAAGCTAAATCATTTGTTTCGCATGGATTTGAAGCTAAACCTTCTACATCACATTGATTTGCAGCTAAATCATGTGTTTCGCATGGATTTGAAGCTAACTCGTTCGTTTCGCATGCAGTTGTAGCTTAATAATGTATATCACAAGTATTTGTAGCTAAACCATTTGTTTTGCATGGATTTGAAGCTAAGCCTTCTACTTCGCATTCATTTGAAGCTAAATCATTTGTTTCGCATGGATTTGAATCTAAGCCTTGTCCTTCGAATTGATTTGAAGCTAAATCATGTGTTTCGTATGGATTTGAAGCTAAACCTTCTACATCGAATTAATTTGAAGCTAAATCATGTGTCTCGCATGGAATTGAAGCTATCTCGTTTGTTCCTACAGTATTTAAAGCTATATCACTTATATCGCAAGTATTTGAAGCTAAAACATATGTGTCGCATGGATTTGAAGCTGAACCTACTACATCGCATTGATTTGAAGTTAAATCTTGTGTATCGCATGGATTTGAAGCTAAACCTTCTACATCGTATTGGTTTGAAGCTAAATCATGTGAATCGCATGGATTTGAAGCTAACTCGTTCGTTTCGCATGCTGTTGTAGCTAAATGATATATATCACAAGTATTTGTAGCCATTCCATTTGTTTTGCATGGATTTGAAGCTAAGCCCTCTACTTCGCATTCATTTGAAGCTAAATCATTTGTTTGGCATGGATTTGAATCTAAGCCATGTCCTTCGAATTGATTTGAAGCTAAATCATGTGTTTCGTATGGATTTGAAGCTAAACCTTCTACATCGAATTGATTTGAAGCTAAATGATGTGTCTCGCATGGAATTGAAGCTACCTCGTTTGTTCCCACAGTATTTAAAGCTATATCACTTATATCGCAAGTATTGGAAGCTAAAACATATGTGTCGCATGGATTTGAAGGTGAACCTACTACATCGCATTGATTTGAAGCTAAATCTTGTGTATCGCATGGATTTGAAGCTATACCTTCTACATCGCATTCGTTTGAAGCTAAATCATTTGTTACGCATGGATTTGAAGCTAAGCCTTCTACATCACATTCATTTGAATCTAAATCATTTGTTTCGCATCAATTTGAATCTAAGCCTTGTCCTTTGAATTGATTTGAAGCTAAATCATGTGTCTCGCATGGAATTGAAGCTACCTCGTTTGATCCTACAGTATTTAAAGCTATATCACATATATCGCAAGTATTTGAAGCTAAAACATATGTGTCGCATGGACTTGAAGCTGAACCTACTACATCGCATTGATTTGAAGCTAAATCTTGTGTATCGCATGGATTTGTAGCTAAACCTTCCACATCGCATTGGTTTGAAGCTAAATCATGTGAATCGCATGGATTTGAAGCTAACTCGTTCGTTTCGTATGCAGTTGTAGCTAAATGATATATATCACAAGTATTTGTAGCTAAACCATTTGTTTTGCATGGATTTGAAACTAAGCCTTCTACTTCGCATTCGTTTGAAGCTAAATCATTTGTTTCGCATGGATTTGAAGCTAAGCCTTCTACATCACATTGATTTGCAGCTAAATCATGTGTTTCGCATGGATTTGAAGTTAACTCGTTCGTTTCGCATGCAGTTGTAGCTTAATAATGTATATCACAAGTATTTGTAGCTAAACCATTTGTTTTGCATGGATTTGAAGCTAAGCCTTCTACTTCGCATTCATTTGAAGATAAATCATTTGTTTCGCATGGATTTGAATCCAAGCCTTGTCCTTCGAATTGATTTGAATCTAAATCACGTGTTTCGTATGGATTTGAAGCCAAACCTTCTACATCGAATTGATTTGAAGCGAAATCATGTGTCTCGCATGGAATTGAAGCTACCTCGTTTGTTCCTACAGTATTTAAAGCCATATCACTTATATCGCAAGTATTTGAAGCTAAAACATATGTGTCGCATGGATTTGAAGCTGAACCTGCTACATCGCATTAATTTGAAGCTAAATCTTGTGTATCGCATGGATTTGAAGCTAAACCTTCTACATCGCATTGGTTTGAAGCTAAATCATGTGAATCGCATGGATTTGAAGCTAACTCGTTCGTTTCACATGCAGTTGTAGCTAAATGATATATATCACAAGTATTTGTAGCTACACCATTTCTTTTGCATGGATTTGAAGCTAAGCCTTCTACTTCGCATTCATTTGAAGCCAAATTATTTGTTTCGCATGGATTTGAAGCTAAGCCTTCTACATCACATTGATTTGCAGCTAAATCTTGTGTTTCGCATGGATTTGAAACTAACTCGTTCGTTTCGCATGCAGTTGTAGCTTAATAATGTATATCACAAGTATTTGTAGCTAAACCATTTGTTTTGCATGGATTTGAAGCTAAGCCTTCTACTTCGCATTCATTTGAAGCTAAATCATTTGTTTCGCATGGATTTTGAAGCTAAGCCTTCTACTTCGCATTCATTTAAAGCTAACTCATTTGTTTCGCATGGAATTGTAGCTACCTCGTTTGTTCCTCCTACTTTTATAGCTATATCACTTATATCGCATGGATTTGAAGCTGAACCTACTATATCGCATTGATTTGAAGCTAAATCTTGTGTATCGCATGGATTTGAAGCTAAGTCGTTCATTTCGCATGCAGTTGTAGCTTAATAATGTATATCACAAGTATTTGTAGCTAATCCATTTGTTTTGCATGGATTTGAAGCTAAGCCTTCTACTTCGCATTCATTTGAAGCTAAATCATGTGTTTCGTATGGATTTGAATCTAAGCCTTGTCCTTCGAATTGATTTGAAGCTAAATCATGTGTCTCGCATGGAATTGAAGCTACCTCGTTTGTTCCTACAGTATTTAAAGCTATATCACTTATATCGCAAGTATTTGAAGCTAAAACATATGTGTCGCATGGATTTGAAGCTGGACCTACTACATCGCATTGATTTGAAGCTAAATCTTGTGTATCGCATGGATTTGAAGCTAAGTCGTTCGTTTCGCATGCAGTTGTAGCTTAATAATGTATATCACAAGTATTTGTAGCTAAACCATTTGTTTTGCATGGATTTGAAGCTAAGCCTTCTACTTCGCATTCATTTGAAGCTAAATCATGTGTTTCGTATGGATTTGAATCTAAGCCTTGTCCTTCGAATTGATTTGAAGCTAAATCATGTGTCTCGCATGGAATTGAAGCTACCTCGTTTGTTCCTACAGTATTTAAAGCTATATCACTTATATCGCAAGTATTTGAAGCTAAAACATATGTGTCGCATGGATTTGAAGCTGAACCTACTACATCGCATTGATTTGAAGCTAAATCTTGTGTATCGCATGGATTTGAAGCTAAACCTTCTACATCGCATTGGTTTGAAGCTAAATCATGTGAATCGCATGGATTTGAAGCTAACTCGATCGTTTCGCATGCAGTTGTAGCTAAATGATATATATCACAAGTATTTGTAGCTAAACCATTTGTTTTGTATGGATTTGAAGCTAAGCCCTCTACTTCGCATTCATTTGAAGCTAAATCATTTGTTTCGCATGGATTTGAAGCTAAACCTTCTACATCGCATTGGTTTGAAGCTAAATCATGTGAATCGCATGGATTTGAAGCTAACTCGTTCGTTTCGCATGCAGTTGTAGCTAAATGATATATATCACAAGTATTTGTAGCTAATCCATTTGTTTTGCATGGATTTGAAGCTAAGCCTTCTACTTCGCATTCATTTGAAGCTAAATCATTTGTTCCGCATGTATTTGAAGCTAAGCCTTCTACATCACATTGATTTGCAGCTAAATCATGTGTTTCGCATGGATTTGAAGCTAACTCGTTCGTTTCGCATGCAGTTGTAGCTTAATAATGTATATCACAAGTATTTGTAGCTAAACCATTTGTTTTGCATGGATTTGAAGCTAAGCCTTCTACTTCGCATTCATTTGAAGCTAAATCATTTGTTTCGCATGGATTTGAATCTAAGCCTTGTCCTTCGAATTGATTTGAAGCTAAATCATGTGTTTCGTATGGATTTGAAGCCAAACCTTCTACATAGAATTAATTTGAAGCTAAATCATGTGTCTCGCATGGAATTGAACCTACCTCGTTTGTTCCTACAGTATTTAAAGCTATATCACTTATATCGCAAGTATTTGAAGCTAAAACATATGTGTCGCATGGATTTGAAGCTGAACCTACCACATCGCATTGATTTGAAGCTAAATCTTGTGTATCGCATGGATTTGAAGCTAAACCTTCTACATCGCATTGGTTTGAAGCTAAATCATGTGAATCGCATGGAATTGAAGCTAACTCGTTCGTTTCGCATGCAGTTGTAGCTTAATAATGTATATCACAAGTATTTGTAGCTAAACCATTTGTTTTGCATGGATTTGAAGCTAAGCCTTCTACATCGCATTCATTTGAAGCTAAATCATTTGTTTCGCATGGATTTGAATCTAAGCCTTGTCCTTCGAATTGATTTGAAGCTAAATCATGTGTTTCGTATGGATTTGAAGCTACACCTACTACATCGCATTGATTTGAAGCTAAATCTTGTGTATCGCATGGATTTGAAGCTAAACCTTCTACATCGCATTGGTTTGAAGCTAAATCATTTGAATCGCATGGATTTGAAGCCAACTCGTTCGTTTCACATGCAGTTGTAGCTAAATGATATATATCACAAGTATTTGTAGCTAAACCATTTGTTTTGAATGGATTTGAAGCTAAGCCTTCTACTTCGCATTCATTTGAAGCTAAATCATTTGTTTCGCATGGATTTGAAGCTAAGCCTTCTACATCACATTGATTTGCAGCTAAATCATGTGTTTCGCATGGATTTGAAGCTAACTCGTTCGTTTCGCATGCAGTTGTAGCTTAATAATGTATATCACAAGTATTTGTAGCTAAACCATTTGTTTTGCATGGATTTGAAGCTAAGCCTTCTACTTCGCATTCATTTGAAGCTAAATCATTTGTTTCGCATGGATTTGAATCTAAGCCTTGTCCTTCGAATTGATTTGAAGCTAAATCATGTGTTTCGTATGGATTTGAAGCTAAACCTTCTACATCGAATTGATTTGAAGCTAAATGATGTGTCTCGCATGGAATTGAAGCTACCTCGTTTGATCCTACAGTATTTAAAGCTATATCACTTATATCGCAAGTATTTGAAGCTAAAACATATGTGTCGCATGGATTTGAAGCTGAACCTACTACATCGCATTGATTTGAAGCTAAATCTTGTGTATCGCATGGATTTGAAGCTAAACCTTCTACATCGCATTGGTTTGAAGCTAAATCACGTGAATCGCATGGATTTGAAGCTAACTCGTTCGTTTCGCATGCAGTTGTAGCTTAATAATGTATATCACAAGTATTTGTAGTTAAACCATTTGTTTTGCATGGATTTGAAGCTAAGTCTTCTACTTCGCATTCATTTGAAGATAAATCATTTGTTTCGCATGGATTTGAATCCAAGCCTTGTCCTTCGAATTGATTTGAATCTAAATCACGTGTTTCGTATGGATTTGAAGTCAAACCTTCTACATCGAATTGATTTGAAGCGAAATCATGTGTCTCGCATGGAATTGAAGCTACCTCGTTTGTTCCTACAGTATTTTAAGCCATATCACTTATATCGCAAGTATTTGAAGCTAAAACATATGTGTCGCATGGATTTGAAGCTGAACCTGCTACATCGCATTAATTTGAAGCTAAATCTTGTGTATCGCATGGATTTGAAGCTAAACCTTCTACATCGCATTGGTTTGAAGCTAAATCATGTGAATCGCATGGATTTGAAGCTAACTCGTTCGTTTCACATGCAGTTGTAGCTAAATGATATATATCACAAGTATTTGTAGCTACACCATTTGTTTTGCATGGATTTGAAGCTATGCCTTCTACTTCGCATTCATTTGAAGCTAAATCATTTGTTTCGCATGGATTTGAAGCTAACTCGTTCGTTGCGCATGCAGTAAAATCTAAATAACGTATATCACCAGTATTTGAAGCTAAACCATTTGTTTCGCATGGATTTGAAGCTAAGCCTTCTACTTCGCATTCATTTAAAGCTAACTCATTTGTTTCGCATGGAATTGTAGCTACCTCGTTTGTTCCTCCTACTTTTATAGCTATATCACTTATATCGCATGGATTTGAAGCTGAACCTACTATATCGCATTGATTTGAAGCTAAATCTTGTGTATCGCATGGATTTGAAGCTAAGTCGTTCGTTTCGCATGCAGTTGTAGCTTAATAATGTATATCACAAGTATTTGTAGCTAATCCATTTCTTTTGCATGGATTTGAAGCTAAGCCTTCTACTTCGCATTCATTTGAAGCTAAATCATGTGTTTCGTATGGATTTGAATCTAAGCCTTGTCCTTCGAATTGATTTGAAGCTAAATCATGTGTCTCGCATGGAATTGAAGCTACCTCGTTTGTTCCTACAGTATTTAAAGCTATATCACTTATATCGCAAGTATTTGAAGCTAAAACATATGTGTCGCATGGATTTGAAGCTGAACCTACTACATCGCATTGATTTGAAGCTAAATCTTGTGTATCGCATGGATTTGAAGCTAAGTCGTTCGTTTCGCATGCAGTTGTAGCTTAATAATGTATATCACAAGTATTTGTAGCTAAACCATTTGTTTTGCATGGATTTGAAGCTAAGCCTTCTACTTCGCATTCATTTGAAGCTAAATCATGTGTTTCGTATGGATTTGAATCTAAGCCTTGTCCTTCGAATTGATTTGAAGCTAAATCATGTGTCTCGCATGGAATTGAAGCTACCTCGTTTGTTCCTACAGTATTTAAAGCTATATCACTTATATCGCAAGTATTTGAAGCTAAAACATATGTGTCGCATGGATTTGAAGCTGAACCTACTACATCGCATTGATTTGAAGCTAAATCTTGTGTATCGCATGGATTTGAAGCTAAACCTTCTACATCGCATTGGTTTGAAGCTAAATCATGTGAATCGCATGGATTTGAAGCTAACTCGATCGTTTCGCATGCAGTTGTAGCTAAATGATATATATCACAAGTATTTGTAGCTAAACCATTTGTTTTGTATGGATTTGAAGCTAAGCCCTATACTTCGCATTCATTTGAAGCTAAATCATTTGTTTCGCATGGATTTGAAGCTAAACCTTCTACATCGCATTGGTTTGAAGCTAAATCATGTGAATCGCATGGATTTGAAGCTAACTCGTTCGTTTCACATGCAGTTGTAGCTAAATGATATATATCACAAGTATTTGTAGCTACACCATTTGTTTTGCATGGATTTGAAGCTAAGCCTTCTACTTCGCATTCAGTTGAAGCCAAATCATTTGTTTCGCATGGATTTGAAGCTAAGCCTTCTACATCACATTGATTTGCAGCTAAATCTTGTGTTTCGCATGGATTTGAAACTAACTCGTTCGTTTCGCAAGCAGTTGTAGCTTAATAATGTATATCACAAGTATTTGTAGCTAAACCATTTGTTTTGCATGGATTTGAAGCTAAGCCTTCTACTTCGCATTCATTTGAAGCTAAATCATGTGTTTCGTATGGATTTGAATCTAAGCCTTGTCCTTCGAATTGATTTGAAGCTAAATCATGTGTCTCGCATGGAATTGAAGCTACCTCGTTTGTTCCTACAGTATTTAAAGCTATATCACTTATATCGCAAGTATTTGAAGCTAAAACATATGTCTCGCATGGATTCGAAGCTGAACCTACTACATCGCATTGATTTGAAGCTAAATCTTGTGTATCGCATGGATTTGATGCTAAGTCGTTCGTTTCGCATGCAGTTGTAGCTTAATAATGTATATCACAAGTATTTGTAGCTAAACCATTTGTTTTGCATGGATTTGAAGCTAAGCCTTCTACTTCGCATTCATTTGAAGCTAAATCATTTGTTTCGCATGGATTTGAATCTAAGCCTTGTCCTTCGAATTGATTTGAAGCTAAATCATGTGTTTCGTATGGATTTGAAGCCAAATCTTCTACATCGAATAAATTTGAAGCTAACTCATGTGTCTCGCATGGAATTGAAGCTACCTCGTTTGTTCCTACAGTATTTAAAGCTATATCACTTATATCGCAAGTATTTGAAGCTAAAACATATGTGTCGCATGGATTTGAAGCTGAACCTACTACATCGCATTGATTTGAAGCTAAATCTTGTGTATCGCATGGATTTGAAGCTAAACCTTCTACATCGCATTGGTTTGAAGCTAAATCATGTGTTTCGCATGGATTTGAAGCTAACTCGTTCGTTTCACATGCAGTTGTAGCTAAATGATATATATCACAAGTATTTGTAGCTAAACCATTTGTTTTGCATGGATTTGAAGCTAAGCCTTCTACATCGCATTCATTTGAAGCTAAGTCATTTGTTTCGCATGGATTTGAATCTAAGCCATGTCCTTCGAATTGATTTGAAGCTAAATCATGTGTTTCGTATGTATTTGAAGCTAAACCTTCTACATCGAATTGATTTGAAGCTAAATCATGTGTCTCGCATGGAATTGAAGCTACCTCGTTTGTTCCTACAGTATTTAAAGCTATATCACTTATATCGCAAGTATTTGAAGCTAAAACATATATGTCGCATGGATTTGAAGCTGAACCTACTACATCGCATTGATTTGAAGCTAAATCTTGTGTATCTCATGGATTTGAAGCTAAACCTTCTACATCGCATTGGTTTGAAGCTAAATCACGTGAATCGCATGGAATTGAAGCTAACTCGTTCGTTTCGCATGCAGTTGTAGCTTAATAATTTATATCGCAAGTATTTGTAGCTAAACCATTTGTTTTGCATGGATTTGAAGCTAAGCCTTCTACATCACATTGATTTGCTGCTAAATCATGTGTTTCGCATGGATTTGCAGCTAAGCCTTCTTCATCACATTGATTTGCAGCTAAATCATGTGTTTCGCATGGATTTGAAGCTAACTCGTTCGCTTCACATGCAGTTGTAGCTTAATAATGTATATCACAAGTATTTGTAGCTAAACCATTTGTTTTGCATGGATTTGAAGCTAAGCCTTCTACTTCGCATTCATTTGAAGCTAAATCATTTGTTTCGCATGGATTTGAATCTAAGCCTTGTCCTTCGAATTGATTTGAAGCAAAATCATGTGTTTCCTATGGATTTGAAGCCAAACCTTCTACATCGCATTGATTTGAAGCTAAATCTTGTGTATCGCATGGATTTGAAGCTAAACCTTCTACATCTCATTGGTTTGAAGCTAAATCATGTGAATCGCATGGATTTGAAGCTAACTCGTTCGTTTCACATGCAGTTGTAGCTAAATGATATATATCACAAGTATTTGTAGCTAAACCATTTGTTTTGCATGGATTTGAAGCTAAGCCTTCTTCTTCGCATTCATTTGAAGCTAAATCATTTGTTTCGCATGGATTTGAAGCTAAGCCTTCTACATCACATTGGTTTGCAGCTAAATCATGTGTTTCGCATGGATTTGAAGCTAACTCGTTCGTTTCGCATGCTGTTGTAGCTTAATAATGTATATCACAAGTATTTGTAGCTAAACCATTTGTTTTGCATGGATTTGAAGCTAAGCCTTCTACTTCGCATTCATTTGAAGCTAAATCATTTGTTTCGTATGGATTTGCAGCTAAGCCTTCTTCATCACATTGATTTGCAGCTAAATCATGTGTTTCGCATGGATTTGAAGCTAACTCGTTCGTTTCACATGCAGTTGTAGCTTAATAATGTATATCACAAGTATTTGTAGCTAAACCATTTGTTTTGCATGGATTTGAAGCTAAGCCTTCAACTTCGCATTCATTTGAAGCTAAATAATTTGTTTCGCATGGATTTGAATCTAAGCCTTGTCCTTCGAATTGATTTGAAGCTAAATCATGTGTTTCGTATGGATTTGAAGCCAAACCTTCTACATCGAATTGATTTGAAGCTAAATCATGTGTCTCGCATGGAATTGAAGCTACCTCGATTGTTCCTACAGTATTTAAAGCTATATCACTTATATCGCAAGTATTTGAAACTAAAACATATGTGTCGCATGGATTTGAAGCTGAACTTACTACATCGCATTGATTTGAAGCTAAATCTTGTGTATCGCATGGATTTGAAGCTAAACCTTCTACATCTCATTGGTTTGAAGCTAAATCATGTGAATCGCATGGATTTGAAGCTAACTCGTTCGTTTCACATGCAGTTGTAGCTAAATGATATATATCACAAGTATTTGTAGCTAAACCATTTGTTTTGCATGGATTTGAAGCTAAGCCTTCTACTTCGCATTCATTTGAAGCTAGATCATTTGTTTCGCATGGATTTGAATCTAAGCCATGTCCTTCGAATTGATTTGAAGCTAAATCATGTGTTTCGTATGGATTTGAAGCTAAACCTTCTACATCGAATTGATTTGAAGCTAAATCATGTGTCTCGCATGGAATTGAAGCTACCTCGTTTGTTCCTACAGTATTTAAAGCTATATCACTTATATCGCAAGTATTTGAAGCTAAAACATATGTGTCGCATGGATTTGAAGCTGAACCTACTACATCGCATTGATTTGAAGCTAAATCTTGTGTATCGCATGGATTTGAAGCTAAGTCGTTCGTATCGCATGCTGTTGTAGCTTAATAATGTATATCACAAGTATTTGTAGCTAAACCATTTGTTTTGCATGGATTTGAAGCTAAGCCTTCTACTTCGCATTCATTTGAAGCTAAATCATTTGTTTCGCATGGATTTGAAGCAAACCATCTACATCGCATTGATTTGAAGCTAAATCATTTGTTTCGCATGGATTTGAAGCTAAGCCTTCTACATCACATTGATTTGCAGCTAAATCATGTGTTTCGCCTGGATTTGAAGCTAACTCGATCGTTTCGCATGCAGTTGTAGCTTAATAATGTATATCACAAGTATTTGTAGCTAAACCATTTGTTTTGCATGGATTTGAAGCTAAGCCTTCTACTTCGCATTCATTTGAAGCTAAATCATTTGTTTCGCATGGATTTGAAGCTAAACCTTCTTCATTGCATTGATTTGCAGCTAAATCATGTGTTTCGCATGGATTTGAAGCTAACTCGTTCGTTTCGCATGCAGTTGTAGCTTAATAATGTATATCACAAGTATTTGTAGCTAAACCATTTGTTTTTCATGGATTTGAAGCTAAGCCTTCTACTTCGCATTCATTTGAAGCTAAATCATGTGTCTCGCATGGAATTGAAGCTACCTCGTTTGTTCCTACAGTATTTAAAGCTATATCACTTATATCGCAAGTATTTGAAGCTAAAACATATGTGCCGCACGGATTTGAAGCTGAACCTACTACATCGCATTGATTTGAAGCTAAATCTTGTGTATCGCATGGATTTGAAGCTAAACCTTCTACATCGCATTGGTTTGAAGCTAAATCATGTGAATCGCATGGATTTGAAGCTAACTCGTTCGTTTCGCATGCAGTTGTAGCTAAATGATATATATCACAAGTATTTGTAGCTAAACCATTTGTTTTGCATGGATTTGAAGCTAAGCCTCTACTTCGCATTCATTTGAAGCTAAATCATTTGTTTCGCATGGATTTGAAGCTAAGCCTTCTACATCACATTGATTTGCAGCGAAATCATGTGTTTCGCATGGATTTGAAGCTAACTCGTTCGTTTCGCATGCAGTTGTAGCTTAATAATGTATATCACAAGTATTTGTAGCTAAATCATTTGTTTTGCATGGATTTGAAGCTAAGCCTTCTACTTCGCATTCATTTGAAGCTAAATCATTTGTTTCGCATGGATTTGAATCTAAGCCTTGTCCTTCGAATTGATTTGAAGCTAAATCATGTGTTTCGTATGGATTTGATGCTAAACCTTCTACATCGAATTGATTTGAAGTTAAATCATGTGTCTCGCATGGATTTGAAGCTACCTCGTTTGTTCCTACAGTATTTAAATCTATATCACTTATATCGCAAGTATTTGAAGCTAAAACATATGTGTCGCATGGATTTGAAGCTGAACCTACTACATCGCATTGATTTGCAGCTAAATCATGTGTTTCGCATGGATTTGAAGCTAACTCGTTCGTTTTGCATGCAATTGTATCTTAATAATGTATATCACAAGTATTTGTAGCTAAACCATTTGTTTTGCATGGATTTGAAGCTAAGCCTTCTACTTCGCATTCATTTGAAGCTAAATCATTTGTTTCGCATGGATTTGAACCTAAGCCTTCTACATCACATTGATTTGCAGCGAAATCATGTGTTTCGCATGGATTTGAAGCTAACTCGTTCGTTTCGGATGCAGTTGTAGCTTAATAATGTATATCACAAGTATTTGTAGCTAAATCATTTGTTTTGCATGGATTTGAAGCTAAGCCTTCTACTTCGCATTCATTTGAAGCTAAATCATTTGTTTCGCATGGATTTCAATCTAAGCCTTGTCCTTCGAATTGATTTGAAGCTAAATCATGTGTGTCGCATGGATTTGAAGCTGAACCTTCTACATCGCATTGATTTCAAGCTAAATCTAGTGTATCGCATGGATATGAAGCTAAACCTTCTACATCGCATTGATTTGCAGCTAAATCATGTGTTTCGCATGGATTTAAAGCTAACTCGTTCGTTTCGCCTGCAGTTGAATTTACATCACTTATATCGCAAGTATTTGAAGCTAAATCATGTGTATCGCGTGGATTTTGATGCTAACTCGTTTGATTAGTCTGCATTTGAAGCTATATCACTTATACCCCAAGTGTTTGAAGCTAAATCATATGTTTCGCGTGAATTTGAAGCTAAACCTTCTACATCGCATTGATTTGAAGCTAAATCATGTCTTTCACAAGTATTTGAAGATGAACCATTTGAATCGCATTGATTTGAACCCGAAACTTCTACTTCGCACCTATTTGCAGCTAAATCATTTGTTTCGCATGGATTTGAAGCTAAGCCTTCTACATCACATTGATTTGCAGCTAAATCATGTGTTTCGCATGGATTTGAAGCTAACTCGTTCGTTTCGCATGCAGTTGTAGCTTAATAATGTATATCACAAGTATTTGTAGCTAAACCATTTGTTTTGCATGGATTTGAAGCTAAGCCTTCTACTTCGCATTCATTTGAAGCTAAATCATTTGTTTCGCCTGGATTTGAAGCTAAGCCTTCTACATCACATTGATTTGCAGCTAAATCATGTGTTTCGCATGGATTTGAAGCTAACTCGTTCGTTTCGCATGCAGTTGTAGCTTAATAATGTATATCACAAGTATTTGTAGCTAAACCATTTGTTTTGCATGGATTTGAAGCTAAGCCTTCTACTTCGCATTCATTTGAAGCTAAATCATGTGTCTCGCATGGAATTGAAGCTACCTCGTTTGTTCCCACAGTATTTAAAGCTATATCACTTATATCGCAATTATTTGAAGCTAAAACATATGTGTCGCATGGATTTGAAGCTGAACCTACTACATCGCATTGATTTGCAGCTAAATCATGTGTTTCGCATGGATTTGAAGCTAACTCGTTCGTTTTGCATGCAATTGTATCTTAATAATGTATATCACAAGCATTTGTTGCTAAACCATTTGTTTTGCATGGATTTGAAGCTAAGCCTTCTACTTCGCATTCATTTGAAGCTAAATCATTTGTTTCGCATGGATTTGAATCTAAACCTTGTCCTTCGAATTGATTTGAAGCTAAATCATGTGTGTCGCATGGATTTGAAGCTGAACCTACTACATCGCATTGATTTGAAGCTAATTCTTGTGTATCGCATGGATTTGAAGAAAACCATCTACATCGCATTGATTTGTAGCTAAACCTTCTACATTCTATTGATTTGTAGCTAAACCTTCTACCTCTTATTGATTTGAAGCTAAACCTTCTACATCGCATTGATTTGAAGATAAATCGTGTGTTTCGCATCGATATGAAGCTAACTCGTTCGTTTCGCATGCAGTTGTAGCTAAATGATATATATCACAAGTATTTGTAGCTAAACCATTTGTTTCGCATGGATTTGAAGCAACGCCTTCTACTTCGCATTGATTTGAAGCTAAATCATTTGTTTCGAATGGAATTGAAGCCACCTCGTTTGTTCCTCCAGCTTTTGAAGCTATAACACTTATATCGCAAGTATTTGAAGCTAAATCATATGTGACGCATGGATTTGAAGCTGAACCTTCTACATCGCATTGATTTGAAGCTAAATCTTGTGTATCGCATGGATTTGAAGCAGAACCTTCTACATCGCATTGATTGGAAGCTAAATCTAGTGTATCGCATGGATATGAAGCTAAACCTTCTACATCGCATTGATTTGCAGCTAAATCATGTGTTTCGCATGGATTTAAAGCTAACTCGTTCGTTTCGCCTGCAGTTGAATTTACATCACTTATATCGCAAGTATTTGAAGCTAAATCATGTGTATCGCGTGGATTTTGATGCTAACTCGTTTGATTAGTCTGCATTTGAAGCTATATCACTTATACCCCAAGTGTTTGAAGCTAAATCATATGTTTCGCGTGAATTTGAAGCTAAACCTTCTACATCGCATTGATTTGAAGCTAAATCATGTCTTTCACAAGTATTTGAAGATGAACCATTTGAATCGCATTGATTTGAACCCGAAACTTCTACTTCGCACCTATTTGCAGCTAAATCATTTGTTTCGCATGGATTTGAAGCTAAGCCTTCTACATCACATTGATTTGCAGCTAAATCATGTGTTTCGCATGGATTTGAAGCTAACTCGTTCGTTTCGCATGCAGTTGTAGCTTAATAATGTATATCACAAGTATTTGTAGCTAAACAGTTTGTTTTGCATGGATTTGAAGCTAAGCCTTCTACTTCGCATTCATTTGAAGCTAAATCATTTGTTTCGCATGGATTTGAATCTAAGCCTTGTCCTTCGAATTGATTTGAAGCTAAATCATGTGTTTCGTATGGATTTGAAGCCAAACCTTCTACATCGAATTAATTTGAAGCTAAATCATGTGTCTCGCATGGAATTGAAGCTACCTCGTTTGTTCCTACAGTATTTAAAGCTATATCACTTATATCGCAAGTATTTGAAGCTAAAACATATGTGTCGCATGGATTTGAAGCTGAACCTACTACATCGCATTGATTTGAAGCTAAATCTTGTGTATCGCATGGATTTGATGTTAAATCTTCTACATCGCATTGGTTTGAAGCTAAATCATGTGAATCGCATGGATTTGAAGCTAACTCGTTCGTTTCACATGCAGTTGTAGCTAAATGAGATATATCAAAAGTATTTGTAGCTAAACCATTTGTTTTGCATGGATTTGAAGCTAAGCCTTCTACTTCGCATTCATTTGAAGCTAAATCATTTGTTTCGCATGGATTTGAAGCTAAGCCTTCTACATCACATTGATTTGCAGCTAAATCATGTGTTTCGCATGGATTTGAAGCCAAACCTTCTACATCGAATTAATTTGAAGCTGAATCATGTGTCTCGCATGGAATTGAAGCTACCTCGTTTGTTCTTACAGTATTTAAAGCTATATCACTTATATCGCAAGTATTTGAAGCTAAAACATATGTGTCGCATGGATTTGAAGCTGAACCTACTACATCGCATTGATTTGAAGCTAAATCTTGTGTATCGCATGGATTTGAAGCTAAACCTTCTACATCACATTGATTTGCAGCTAAATCATGTGAATCGCATGGATTTGAAGCTAACTCGTTCGTTTCGCATGCAGTTGTAGCTAAATGATATATATCACAAGTATTTGTAGCTAATCCATTTCTTTTGCATGGATTTGAAGCTAAGCCTTCTACTTCGCATTCATTTGAAGCTAAATCATTTGTTTCGCATGGATTTGAAGCTAAGCCTTCTACATCACATTGATTTGCAGCTAAATCATGTGTTTCGCATGGATTTGAAGCTAACTCGTTCGTTTCGCATGCAGTTGTAGCTTAATAATGTATATCACAAGTATTTGTAGCTAAACCATTTGTTTTGCATGGATTTGAAGCTAAGCCTTCTACTTCGCATTCGTTTGAAGCTAAATCATTTGTTTCGCATGGATTTGAAGCTAAACCTTCTTCATTGCATTGATCTGCAGCTAAATCATGTGTTTCGCATAGATTTGAAGCTAACTCGTTCGTTGCGCATGCAGTAAAATCTAAATAACGTATATCACCAGTATTTGAAGCTAAACCATTTGTTTCGCATGGATTTGAAGCTAAGCCTTCTACTTCGCATTCATTTGAAGCTAACTCATTTGTTTCGCATGGAATTGTAGCTACCTCGTTTGTTCCTCCTACTTTTATAGCTATATCACTTATATCGCATGGATTTGAAGCTGAACCTACTACATTGCATTGATTTGAAGCTAAATCTTGTGTATCGCATGGATTTGAAGCTAAACCTTCTACATCGCATTGGTTTGAAGCTAAATCATGTGAATCGCATGGATTTGAAGCTAACTCGTTCGTTTCGCATGCAGTTGTAGCTTAATAATGTATATCACAAGTATTTGTAGCTAAACCATTTGTTTTGCATGGATTTGAAGCTAAGCCTTCTACTTCGCATTCATTTGAAGCTAAATCATTTGTTTCGCATGGATTTGAAGCTAAGCCTTCTACATCACATTGATTTGCAGCTAAATCATGTGTTTCGCATGGATTTGAAGCTAACTCGTTCGTTTCGCATGCAGTTGTAGCTTAATAATGTATATCACAAGTATTTGTAGCTAAACCATTTGTTTTCCATGGATTTGAAGCTAAGCCTTCTACTTCGCATTCATTTGAAGCTAAATCATGTGTCTCGCATGGAATTGAAGCTACCTCGTTTGTTCCTACAGTATTTAAAGCTATATCACTTATATCGCAAGTATTTGAAGCTAAAACATATGTGTCGCATGGATTTGAAGCTGAACCTACTACATCGCATTGATTTGCAGCTGAATCATGTGTTTCGCATGGATTTGAAGCTAACTCGTTCGTTTTGCATGCAATTGTATCTTAATAATGTATATCACAAGTATTTGTAGCTAAACCATTTGTTTTGCATGGATTTGAAGATAAGCCTTCTACTTCGCATTCATTTGAAGCTAAATCATTTGTTTCGCATGGATTTGAATCTAAGCCTTCTACATCACATTGATTTGCAGCGAAATCATGTGTTTCGCATGGATTTGAAGCTAACTCGTTCGTTTCGCATGCAGTTGTAGCTTAATAATGTATATCACAAGTATTTGTAGCTAAATCATTTGTTTTGCATGGATTTGAAGCTAAGCCTTCTACTTCGCATTCATTTGAAGCTAAATCATTTGTTTCGCATGGATTTGAATCTAAGCCTTGTCCTTCGAATTGATTTGAAGCTAAATCATGTGTGTCGCATGGATTTGAAGCTGAACCTACTACATCGCATTGATTTGAAGCTAAATCTTGTGTATCGCATGGATTTGAAGCTAAACCTTCTACATCGCATTGGTTTGAAGCTAAATCATGTGAATCGCATGGATTTGAAGCTGACTCG
The DNA here is from genome assembly GCF_051020955.1 of Megalopta genalis. Lineage (NCBI taxonomy): Eukaryota > Metazoa > Arthropoda > Insecta > Hymenoptera > Halictidae > Megalopta > Megalopta genalis. The sequence continues at coordinate 69,997 of NW_027477403.1, forward strand.
TTCGTTTCGCATGCAGTTGTAGCTTAATAATGTATATCACAAGTATTTGTAGCTAAACCATTTGTTTTGCATGGATTTGAAGCTAAGCCTTCTACTTCGCATTCATTTGAAGCTAAATCATTTGTTTCGCATGGATTTGAAGCTAAGCCTTCTACATCACATTGATTTGCAGCTAAATCATGTGTTTCGCATGGATTTGAAGCTAACTCGTTCGTTTCGCATGCAGTTGTAGCTTAATAATGTATATCACAAGTATTTGTAGCTAAACCATTTGTTTTCCATGGATTTGAAGCTAAGCCTTCTACTTCACATTCATTTGAAGCTAAATCATGTGTCTCGCATGGAATTGAAGCTACCTCGTTTGTTCCTACAGTATTTAAAGCTATATCACTTATATCGCAATTATTTGAAGCTAAAACATATGTGTCGCATGGATTTGAAGCTGAACCTACTACATCGCATTGATTTGCAGCTAAATCATGTGTTTCGCATGGATTTGAAGCTAACTCGTTCGTTTTGCATGCAATTGTATCTTAATAATGTATATCACAAGTATTTGTTGCTAAACCATTTGTTTTGCATGGATTTGAAGCTAAGCCTTCTACTTCGCATTCATTTGAAGCTAAATCATTTGTTTCGCATGGATTTGAATCTAAACCTTGTCCTTCGAATTGATTTGAAGCTAAATCATGTGTTTCGTATGGATTTGAAGCTAAACCTTCTACATTGAATTGATTTGAAGCTAAATAATGTGTCTCGCATGGATTTGAAGCTACCTCGTTTGTTCCTACAGTATTTAAAGCTATATCACTTATATCGCAAGTATTTGAAGCTAAAACATATGTGTCGCATGGATTTGAAGCTGAACCTACTACATCGCATTGATTTGAAGCTAAATCTTGTGTATCGCATGGATTTGAAGCTAAACCTTCTACATCGCATTGATTTGAAGCTAAATCATGTGTTTCGCATGGATTTGAAGCTAACTCGTTTTTTTTCGCATGCAGTTGTAGCTACATAATGTATACCACAATTATTTGTAGCTAAACCATTTGTTTCGCATGGATTTGAAGCTATGCCTTCTACTTCGCATTGATTTGAAGCCAAATCATTTGTTTCGCATGGATTTGAATCTAAGTCTTGTCCTTCGAATTGATTTGAAGCTAAATCATGTGTTTCGTATGGATTTGAAGCTAAACCTTCTACATCGCATTGATTTGTAGCTAAACATTCTACATTCTATTGATTTGAAGCTAAACCTTCTACCTCTTATTGATTTGAAGCTAAACCTTCTACATCGCATTGATTTGAAGATAAATCGTGTGTTTCGCATGGATATGAAGCTAACTCGTTAGTTTCGCATGCAGTTGTAGCTAAATAATGAATATAACAAGTATTTGTAGCTAAACCATTTGTTTCGCATGGATTTGAAACTACGCCTTCTACTTCGCATTGATTTGAAGCTAAATCATTTGTTTCGCATGGAATTGAAGCTACCTCGTTTGTTCCTCCTGCATTTGAAGCTACATCACTTCTATCGCATGGATTTGAAGCTGAACCTACTACATCGCATTGATTTGAAGCTAATTCTTGTGTATCGCATGGATTTGAAGAAAACCATCTACATCGCATTGATTTGTAGCTAAACCTTCTACATTCTATTGATTTGTAGCTAAACCTTCTACCTCTTATTGATTTGAAGCTAAACCTTCTACATCGCATTGATTTGAAGATAAATCGTGTGTTTCGCATGGATATGAAGCTAACTCGTTCGTTTCGCATGCAGTTGTAGCTAAATGATATATATCACAAGTATTTGTAGCTAAACCATTTGTTTCGCATGGATTTGAAGCAACGCCTTCTACTTCGCATTGATTTGAAGCTAAATCATTTGTTTCGAATGGAATTGAAGCCACCTCGTTTGTTCCTCCAGCTTTTGAAGCTATAACACTTATATCGCAAGTATTTGAAGCTAAATCATGTGTGACGCATGGATTTGAAGCTGAACCTTCTACATCGCATTGATTTGAAGCTAAATCTTGTGTATCGCATGGATTTGAAGCAGAACCTTCTACATCGCATTGATTGGAAGCTAAATCTAGTGTATCGCATGGATATGAAGCTAAACCTTCTACATCGCATTGATTTGCAGCTAAATAATGTGTTCCGCATGGATTTGACGTTAAACCTTCTACATCCCATGGATTTGAATCTAAATCATGTGTTTGGCATGGATTTGAAGCTGAACCTTCTACATCGCATTGATTTGCAGCTGAATCATGTGTTTCGCATCGATTTGAAGCTGAACCTTCTACATCGCATTGATTTGAAGCTAAATCTTGTGTATCGCATGGATTTGAAGCTAAACATTCTACATCGCATTGGTTTGAAGCTAAATCATGTGAATCGCATGGATTTGAAGCTAACTCGTTCGTTTCACATGCAGTTGTAGCTTAATAATGTATATCACAAGTATTTGAAGCTAAACCATTTGATTCGCATGGGTTTGAAGCTAAGCCTTCTACTTCGCATTCATTTGAAGCTAAATCATTTGTTTCGCATGGATTTGAATCTAAGCCTTGTCCTTCGAAATGATTTGAAGCTAAATCATGTTTTTCGTATGGATTTGAAGCTAAACATCCTACATCGCATTAATTTGAAGCTTAATCATGTGTATCGCATGGATTTGAAGCTAAACCTTCCACATCACATTGATTTGCAGCTAAATCATGTGTTTCGCATGGATTTGAAGCTAACTCGTTCGTTTCGCATGCAGTTGTAGCTTAATAATGTATATCACAAGTATTTGTAGCTAAACCATTTGTTTTGCATGGATTTGAAGCTAAGCCTTCTACTTCGCATTCGTTTGAAGCTAAATCATTTGTTTCGCATGGATTTGAAGCTAAACCTTCTTCATTGCATTGATCTGCAGCTAAATCATGTGTTTCGCATAGATTTGAAGCTAACTCGTTCGTTGCGCATGCAGTAAAATCTAAATAACGTATATCACCAGTATTTGAAGCTAAACCATTTGTTTCGCATGGATTTGAAGCTAAGCCTTCTACTTCGCATTCATTTGAAGCTAACTCATTTGTTTCGCATGGAATTGTAGCTACCTCGTTTGTTCCTCCTACTTTTATAGCTATATCACTTATATCGCATGGATTTGAAGCTGAACCTACTACATTGCATTGATTTGAAGCTAAATCTTGTGTATCGCATGGATTTGAAGCTAAACCTTCTACATCGCATTGGTTTGAAGCTAAATCATGTGAATCGCATGGATTTGAAGCTAACTCGTTCGTTTCGCATGCAGTTGTAGCTTAATAATGTATATCACAAGTATTTGTAGCTAAACCATTTGTTTTGCATGGATTTGAAGCTAAGCCTTCTACTTCGCATTCAGTTGAAGCTAAATCATTTGTTTCGCATGGATTTGAAGCTAAGCCTTCTACATCACATTGATTTGCAGCTAAATCATGTGTTTCGCATGGATTTGAAGCTAACTCGTTCGTTTCGCATGCAGTTGTAGCTTAATAATGTATATCACAAGTATTTGTAGCTAAACCATTTGTTTTCCATGGATTTGAAGCTAAGCCTTCTACTTCGCATTCATTTGAAGCTAAATCATGTGTCTCGCATGGAATTGAAGCTACCTCGTTTGTTCCTACAGTATTTAAAGCTATATCACTTATATCGCAAGTATTTGAAGCTAAAACATATGTGTCGCATGGATTTGAAGCTGAACCTACTACATCGCATTGATTTGCAGCTGAATCATGTGTTTCGCATGGATTTGAAGCTAACTCGTTCGTTTTGCATGCAATTGTATCTTAATAATGTATATCACAAGTATTTGTAGCTAAACCATTTGTTTTGCATGGATTTGAAGATAAGCCTTCTACTTCGCATTCATTTGAAGCTAAATCATTTGTTTCGCATGGATTTGAATCTAAGCCTTCTACATCACATTGATTTGCAGCGAAATCATGTGTTTCGCATGGATTTGAAGCTAACTCGTTCGTTTCGCATGCAGTTGTAGCTTAATAATGTATATCACAAGTATTTGTAGCTAAATCATTTGTTTTGCATGGATTTGAAGCTAAGCCTTCTACTTCGCATTCATTTGAAGCTAAATCATTTGTTTCGCATGGATTTGAATCTAAGCCTTGTCCTTCGAATTGATTTGAAGCTAAATCATGTGTGTCGCATGGATTTGAAGCTGAACCTACTACATCGCATTGATTTGAAGCTAAATCTTGTGTATCGCATGGATTTGAAGCTAAACCTTCTACATCGCATTGGTTTGAAGCTAAATCATGTGAATCGCATGGATTTGAAGCTGACTCGTTCGTTTCGCATGCAGTTGTAGCTTAATAATGTATATCACAAGTATTTGTAGCTAAACCATTTGTTTTGCATGGATTTGAAGCTAAGCCTTCTACTTCGCATTCATTTGAAGCTAAATCATTTGTTTCGCATGGATTTGAAGCTAAGCCTTCTACATCACATTGATTTGCAGCTAAATCATGTGTTTCGCATGGATTTGAAGCTAACTCGTTCGTTTCGCATGCAGTTGTAGCTTAATAATGTATATCACAAGTATTTGTAGCTAAACCATTTGTTTTCCATGGATTTGAAGCTAAGCCTTCTACTTCGCATTCATTTGAAGCTAAATCATGTGTCTCGCATGGAATTGAAGCTACCTCGTTTGTTCCTACAGTATTTAAAGCTATATCACTTATATCGCAATTATTTGAAGCTAAAACATATGTGTCGCATGGATTTGAAGCTGAACCTACTACATCGCATTGATTTGCAGCTAAATCATGTGTTTCGCATGGATTTGAAGCTAACTCGTTCGTTTTGCATGCAATTGTATCTTAATAATGTATATCACAAGTATTTGTTGCTAAACCATTTGTTTTGCATGGATTTGAAGCTAAGCCTTCTACTTCGCATTCATTTGAAGCTAAATCATTTGTTTCGCATGGATTTGAATCTAAACCTTGTCCTTCGAATTGATTTGAAGCTAAATCATGTGTTTCGTATGGATTTGAATCTAAGCCTTCTACATCACATTGATTTGAAGCTAAATAATGTGTCTCGCATGGATTTGAAGCTAACTCGTTCGTTTCGCATGCAGTTGTAGCTTAATAATGTATATCACAAGTATTTGTAGCTAAATCATTTGTTTTGCATGGATTTGAAGCTAAGCCTTCTACTTCGCATTCATTTGAAGCTAAATCATTTGTTTCGCATGGATTTGAATCTAAGCCTTGTCCTTCGAATTGATTTGAAGCTAAATCATGTGTGTCGCATGGATTTGAAGCTGAACCTACTACATCGCATTGATTTGAAGCTAAATCTTGTGTATCGCATGGATTTGAAGCTAAACCTTCTACATCGCATTGGTTTGAAGCTAAATCATGTGAATCGCATGGATTTGAAGCTGACTCGTTCGTTTCGCATGCAGTTGTAGCTTAATAATGTATATCACAAGTATTTGTAGCTAAACCATTTGTTTTGCATGGATTTGAAGCTAAGCCTTCTACTTCGCATTCATTTGAAGCTAAATCATTTGTTTCGCATGGATTTGAAGCTAAGCCTTCTACATCACATTGATTTGCAGCTAAATCATGTGTTTCGCATGGATTTGAAGCTAACTCGTTCGTTTCGCATGCAGTTGTAGCTTAATAATGTATATCACAAGTATTTGTAGCTAAACCATTTGTTTTCCATGGATTTGAAGCTAAGCCTTCTACTTCGCATTCATTTGAAGCTAAATCATGTGTCTCGCATGGAATTGAAGCTACCTCGTTTGTTCCTACAGTATTTAAAGCTATATCACTTATATCGCAATTATTTGAAGCTAAAACATATGTGTCGCATGGAT